>NW_026878530.1:0-24293 GCF_032173495.1 Musca vetustissima | reverse complement strand
CCTATTTTGGTGCTTGAAAAAACATTCTTTTATAAATCCACGCCTATTGTTGTCCTTGAAAAAATATTCTTTAATAAATCCACGCCTATTGTTGTCCTTGAAAAAATATTCTTTAATAAATCCACGCCTCGCATGGTCCTTGAAAAAATATTCTTTTATAAATCCACGTTTCGTAGTGGTCCTTGAAAAAATATTCTTTAATAAATCCACGCCTCTTATGGTCCTTAAAAGAAATATACTTTAAAAAATTTACGACTATTGTGGTCCTTGAAGAAATATTCCTTAATAAATCCATGTCCTTGAAAAGTATTTTCAAAAATTATTTAAATATCCATGCGCTTATTACGCATGTAATCCAATTATCATGATCTATAGTTCGGATTCTGATTCGACACGTATCATTGGTTATTTTCAGTATTGTTTGCCTAGCACAACTGGAATATTTTAAAATAAATAACATTTCGTGCTGACACTATCACATACACACACACCTAGTTATTTCATTGTAAATTTCATTTAGATAATTCATTATATATTCAACGAAAAATAAATAATTTCAAATTAAATATTCACATTATTTAATAACAAACAGAAACTCATCAAATTTATTTGCAATTAAAAATATATTCGTCGTTCTTCATATGAAAACAAAAATGAAATAATATATGACAAGCACAAAAATTAATTAACCCACAAAATACTGATGGCCAGCCAGGACGGACCGACATGTCTACCTACATACATATGCCGTAATGCTTGCCAACAAATGAATTGTAAAGGCAAAAAGGTGGACAGTTGTTATTGGTAAATAAGCGCGAAACAGAACAGATGCAAATACAAAAAAGTCCTCTGTCTGTTTCCCATCATCATTATTTCTGTATCATGCCAACCATAAAATAAGAGGAAAATATTGCAACTCATAATGTGGTAGAAAGGTAGTACGTGCGGGGCTTTGTTTACAATATCGAATATTTATATGATTCTGATTCTGACATGCCGGGCAGAAAACACAGAAAATATTCAAGCAAATATTGAAATTGAAATGAAATTTAACAATGTAAATTGAAGCGATTTTTTGGTTTTAATTTAATGAAGAATCTTATGAAAAATTAACCAGTTGTCGACCATAGAACTTTAAAAAAATAAACAGATAAACGCTCCAAGAAAAAAACACATCACAAATGAAAATGTCTGCAAAGAAGGCGAACAAATATATATGAACACCAAACAAGAGTAAATGAAATAATGATGGGAAAAAAGTATAGCACACAAATATTCATAAATTAATGAAAATTTATGTACGCACATGTTTACAAGGAGGCCAAAATCAGCGTCATCATATTTGCCGGGCAACAAAGGCAGACAGGCAAGCATCCACAGCAACAGAAAATTCAAATTCAATTAAAGCAACAAAAAATGATGTTCCACACATGCCATTTTGATTGCCACAAGAGAAAACTGAAAATCGTTTTCCCCAAGTTCAATGGGCGAAAAAGAAAAAATCATTTGCCAATGGCGTATAGTAAAGCGAATTAGCGGCAAATAAATGTAGTAATTCTAAGAATGAATGAATAATATGCTTCTTGGAATTACTTTTGCAGACACTTTACACAATATTCTAACATTTAAATATTCGGAGAAAAAATCAATTTTTTTTTCAATAACCAAAAATACAACAGTGGGTTTTTAAAGAATATTTTTTTCAAGGACAACAATTTTTTAAAGGTGTTTTTTTTAAAGAATACTTATCAAGGACTACTATAGGCGAGGATTTATTAAAGAATATTTTTTCAAGGACCATACCAGGCGTGGATTTATTAAAGAATATTTGTTCAAGGACCATACGAGGCGTGGTTTTATTAAAGAATATTTTTTCAAGGACCATACGAGGCGTGGTTTTATTAAAGAATATTTTTTCAAGGACCATGCGAGGCGTGGATTTATTAAAGAATATTTTTTCAAGGACCATGCGAGGCGTGGATTTATTAAAGAATATTTTTTCAAGGACCATACCAGGCGTGGATTTATTAAAGAATATTTTTTTTCAAGGACCATACCAGGCGTGGATTTATTAAAGAATATTTTTTCAAGGACCATACCAGGCGTGGATTTATTAAAGAATATTTTTTCAAGGACCATACCAGGCGTGGATTTATTAAAGAATATTTTTTCAAGGACCATACCAGGCGTGGATTTATTAAAGAATATTTTTTCAAGGACCATACCAGGCGTGGATTTATTAAAGAATATTTTTTCAAGGACCATACCAGGCGTGGATTTTTTCAAGGACCATACCAGGCGTGGATTTATTAAAGAATATTTTTTCAAGGACCATACCAGGCGTGGATTTATTAAAGAATATTTTTTCAAGGACCATACCAGGCGTGGATTTATTAAAGAATATTTTTTCAAGGACCATACCAGGCGTGGATTTATTAAAGAATATTTTTTCAAGGACCATACCAGGCGTGGATTTATTAAAGAATATTTTTTCAAGGACCATACCAGGCGTGGATTTATTAAAGAATATTTTTTCAAGGACCATACCAGGCGTGGATTTATTAAAGAATATTTTTTCAAGGACCATACCAGGCGTGGATTTATTAAAGAATATTTTTTCAAGGACCATACCAGGCGTGGATTTATTAAAGAATATTTTTTCAAGGACCATACCAGGCGTGGATTTATTAAAGAATATTTTTTCAAGGACCATACCAGGCGTGGATTTATTAAAGAATATTTTTTCAAGGATCATACCAGGCGTGGATTTATTAAAGAATATTTTTTCAAGGACCATACCAGGCGTGGATTTATTAAAGAATATTTTTTCAAGGACTATTAAAGCCGAATATTTTCAAGTATTGTCTAAAGCAAATATTTTTTCAAGGACTATCAAATCCGAACATTTTTTGAAGGACTATCAAAGCCGAATATTTTTTCAAGGACTATCAAAGCCGAATATTTTTTGATGGACTATCAAAGACGAATATTTTTTCAAGGACTGTCTATGGCAAATATTTTTTCAAGGACTATCAAAGGCGAATATTTTTTCAAGGACTATCTAAGGCGAGGATTTTTCAAAGAATACTTTTTCAAAAACTTCCAATTATTTTTTGTTGTGGCAATATTTCATCACCCACATGAATACGATTTTACGACATCTGTCATAACAAAAAATAATAGAATAATTACTTCTAATGAAATCTTAATTACAATAAATATTTTTTGTTGCCAACAGCAACAACAGCGAGTATTATAGTCTACGTATTCAAACGTTTATTTTGAATATATTTGGATATAATTGTGTTTTGTGTGTGTGTGTTTTGTCATCATATGTCACTCAAATTCACAGAATCAACATTCTCCCATTATTGTTATTTTCCATTTTTGTCAATGGAAATTTGTATTTAAATTCCGTATTTCTTTTTATTATTGGGGTCTATAATTGAATTTAATTTGTTCAGCTGTTGTCTGTTGTTCTATAAATTTTTTGATAGGGATGACATTTCATCATAAACGTGTTTTGTTTTGGAGGTTTATGATTGTTGGGATTTTTTTGTGGATTTGAAAAAAAGTGGGAAATCACTTGATCAGTGATAGGAGATTTCTTCTGGCATATGATTTTTTAGTCACATGATTTTTTATAGGGGATATAAATCCGAAATCCATTGATTTACCATCTCTAATATTTTCCATTTCACATAACTTTATTTTGCGAAATGTGTTGGAAAAGCCGCACTAAATCTATTATAAATAATAAATCATTCATGGTATTTGGTAGAGATTTGAATTTTTATTTGCTACACAATTCCATTGGCAACCATCATCAGCAGACATTATTAAATTGGTTTTTGCCAAATTTGTTGCAATTAAAATTATTTCATTTGAAATTTTTGAATTATAAATGTGAATAATAATTGAGGAATTCACCAGCAGTGCTCAGCAATGTCTGACCAAAAATCCCTTATGGCCAATTAGCCAGCAAACTAATACATTTTTAAATTACTTTCTCCCCAGCCACAGACGGCTGCGGCGTTGGCGGTTGTTCTGTTGTTGTTGTTGTTCAACAACTGAAAATTAATGAAGAGCTTAATTGAAATCACTCGGATTTTAATTAGAAGATTAATTGTGTTGTATCGGAATTCGAAATTGACCGCATTCTATAAATATGTACGTAGTCTTGTTCTATGTTTAATTTTAATGACTTTCAGTTAGCGCGGTAATTAATTAAGGCCTCTGGGCAAGCAAAAACAATCATATTAAATTTCTAAAATAAAAATAATAAGTTGATTTTTTTGAAGAATATTTTCTAGGACTATTAAAGGCAAGAATTTTTAAAGAATATTTTTCTAGGACTTTTATGAGCGTAGATTTTAGGACTATCTGAGGCGTGAATTTTTTTAAAGAATATTTTTCAAGGGCTATCTGAGGCGTGGATTTTGTAAAGAATATTTTTTGAAGGGCTATCTGAGGCGTTGATTTTGTAAATAATATTTTTTCAAGGGCTATCTGAGGCGTAGGAGAAGATAGATACAAAACAACGCCTCTGATTGGCTTTAACGTGGCGAAGCCCAGGCTTATCTTGGTCCCTCTTTCATCTCAATTGTAGACACTGACCTCCCCGCGGTGTGACCTGGGGTAGATATTTTCATCACCCGTTGAAATAATGAGCTAAAATTTGCCGCGAGTTCACCCATAAGAAGTATAAAAAATGGGTTGAGGCGTCGGGATAGTTGCGCACAGTCGGAAAACCCCTCCTACTATGAAAAGGCAAAGAGGAAGAAAACCAAACCCCCTAATGTTGACGACCCCCGCAAACGTATAAAGGACCACGATCTGTGAATCTGCATTTGGAATGTGCGCACTTTGTACAGGACAAGCGCAGTTCTCGCGTTGGCGGATGTACTCAAGAAGAACAAAGCCGATATTATTGCCTTACAGGAAATGCGATGGAAAGGGACAGGCGTAAGTAAATCAGACGATTGCGCACTGTATTATAGCTGCCATGAAACGAGACATGAATTTGGCTGCGGATTTATGGTTAACAGAAGAATAAAGGACTTCGTCTCCAGATTCACTCCAGTAGATGAACGAACTGCTATAATCCGCATAAAAGCGAAGTTCTTCTTCATCAGTCTTATTTGCTCCCATGCACCGACCGAAGACAAAGATGAGCAGACCAAAGATATATTTTACGAGCGCCTAGAAACAGCATATCATCGCTGCCCTGGTCATGACATTAAAATTCTGCTAGGAGATTTTAATGCAAAAATCGGAAGGGAAAATATCTTTGGCCCCACCGTCGGAAAATTCAGCCTTCATGAAGAAACATCCGACAACGGCATGAGGTTGAATGACTTCCCGGCAGCAAAAAACATGGTAGTTAGCAGCACCAGATTCAAGCATCTCGACATACACAAGACCACCTGGATTTCTCCCGATCGAACAATGATAAATCAAATCGATCATGTTGTGATAGACGGAATGCATTCATCCAGTGTATTAGACGTTCGATCGATCCGAGGAGCGAATGTCGATTCGGACCATTACCTTGTGACAGCGCAGGTACGCACCCGTATTAATGTAGCAGCAAAGGTGCGATCTAATGTAACACGGAAATTTGACGTCGAAAAGCTGTAAACACAACAGATAGCATAAGTCTACTGCTTGACGAAATCACCCCTTGTCCCTATAATAATATAGAGAACAGTGGCAGAGAATTGCCCACTCCCTACAAACTGCAGCAAAAGCAACACTCGGGCACCAAAGACCACTATAAAGAAATCCGTGGTTCCTGATCGTATCACGCTTCATTTTTCATATCGTAATGCTACTTATATAAAAACGCAGCGTATAGGGCAACCCTGCGGACAGTAAACACGTAATGTGATGGAGAAATATCGGGTGAAAAGAAGAGAGAGAAACGTATTTTCAGAAAAAAGAAGAAAGAGCAAGAAAAACGTGAGCGTGAGCAAATCGAGATGTACAGGAGTCAGTCTCATACTTCACTCCGAGCCAGAATGAAGTCCGAAAATTCTACTAACGGGTAAAACACCAAACCGAAAGCTTTGGTGCAGGATCTGTAAGGAACATTTTGAAAAGCTTCTGGTATCAAATAGTTTCGGTGCAGAAGATACCCCAGAATCAATAAGAGAAGACGTGTACCACCTAGCCTATATGAGGTCATAAAAACAATTAATCGGCTGAAGAACAATGAAGCAGCAGGAACCGACGGGTTACCAGCCGAACTATGCAAGACTGGTGGTCAGATGCTGGTCAGGAGCATGCACCAGCTGATTAGTACAATTTGGCTAGAGGAATGCATGCCCAATGTTTGGAAACCCTCAGCATCCTGTGTCCGGTGCACAAAAAAGGAGACAAGACGATATGTGCCAACTATAGAGGAATTAGCCTTCTTCCCATCGCATATAAAGTGCTATCCAGTGTGCTATGTGAACGATTGAAGCCAATTGTCAATGACATTATTGGACCATACCAATGTGGCTTTAGACCTGGCAAATCCACCATTGACCAGATTTTCCCTCTGCGCCAAATCTTGGAAAAGACCCACGATAAACACATCGACACATACCACCTATTCGTCGACTATAAAGCCGAGGGCATACGAGGGGCAAAAGCCAACAGAAATGGCACTCTGTATACCAAACAACACATGAGTAACATGCCTACGCCGATGACATCGATATAATTGGTCGAACATTGCGTGCGGTAACAGCCACCTTTGAACAAATTGAAAAAGAGTCTGCAAAGTGGGTCTGGCAGTAAACGGCGAGAAGACCAAGCTGATGGTATCAACGCGCAAGACGTCCAGTAGACTCGGACCAATTGTGGAACTTGAGAACTACAGCTTCGAGGTAGTTAAAGATTTTTTATACCTTGGTACCGCCATAAATAAAACGAATGACATCAGTTTTCAAATTCGCAGAAAGATAGTGATGGCCAACCGATGCTACTGTGGTCTAAGTAAGCAGCATCTCACGCCAGACCAAACTCACACTTTACAAGACGCTGATACTACCCGTGCTGTTATATGGATTGGAAGCATGGGTTCTTGCGCAAGCAGATGAGGCAGCTCTTGGAGTGTTTGAGAGAACAATTCTCCGAAAGATCTATGGGCTGTCGAATGAACCATGAGGTGCACCAGCTATTCTCGGATATCGACATTGTTAGACGTATTGAGCTGCAGCGACTACGTTGGTTAGTTCATGATGTGAGAATGGATGAAGATGCCCCAGCCCAGAAGCCATATAAAAGCGAATCAGCTGATGGTTCACGCAGAAGTGGAAGGCCACGAATACGATGGAAAGATCAAGTCGAAGACAACATTGCCGAAAGTGGTGTTTCAAATTGGAAAAACTGCGCAAAAGACCGACGCGACTGGAAATCTTTTCTATGCTCGGTTTATGGAACGAAAGTTCTGTCACATGCCAGCTAAGTAAGTAGGTAATTAGAGGCGAAGGTTTTTTTTTTTTTTTTTTTGAGGACTATTTTTTCGTGGACTATCTGAGGCGTGGATTTTTTAAAGAATATTTTTTCGAGGACTGATTGAGGCGTGGATTTTTTAAAGAATATTTTTTGAGGACTATCTGAGGCGTGGATTTTTTAAAGAATATTTTTTCGAGGATTATCTGAGGCGTGGATTTTTTACAGAATATTTTTTCGAGGACTATCTGAGGCGTGGATTTTTTAAAGAATATTTTTTCGAGGACTATCTGAGGCGTGGATTTTTTAAAGAATATTTTTTCGAGGACTATCTGAGGCGTGGATTTTTTAAAGAATATTTTTTCGAGGACTATCTGAGGCGTGGATTTTTTAAAGAATATTTTTTCGAGGACTATCTGAGGCGTGGATTTTTTAAAGAATATTTTTTCGAGGACTATCTGAGGCGTGGATTTTTTAAAGAATATTTTTTCGAGGACTATCTGAGGCGTGGATTTTTTAAAGAATATTTTTTCGAGGACTATCTGAGGCGTGGATTTTTTAAAGAATATTTTTTCGAGGACTATCTGAGGCGTGGATTTTTTAAAGAATATTTTTTCGAGGACTATCTGAGGCGTGGATTTTTTAAAGAATATTTTTTCGAGGACTATCTGAGGCGTGGATTTTTTAAAGAATATTTTTTCGAGGACTATCTGAGGCGTGGATTTTTTAAAGAATATTTTTTCGAGGACTATCTGAGGCGTGGATTTTTTAAAGAATATTTTTTCGAGGACTATCTGAGGCGTGGATTTTTTAAAGAATATTTTTTCGAGGACTATCTGAGGCGTGGATTTTTTAAAGAATATTTTTTCGAGGACTATCTGAGGCGTGGATTTTTTAAAGAATATTTTTTCGAGGACTATCTGAGGCGTGGATTTTTTAAAGAATATTTTTTCGAGGACTATCTGAGGCGTGGATTTTTTAAAGAATATTTTTTCGAGGACTATCTGAGGCGTGGATTTTTTAAAGAATATTTTTTCGAGGACTATCTGAGGCGTGGATTTTTTAAAGAATATTTTTTCGAGGACTATCTGAGGCGTGGATTTTTTAAAGAATATTTTTTCGAGGACTATCTGAGGCGTGGATTTTTTAAAGAATATTTTTTCGAGGACTATCTGAGGCGTGGATTTTTTAAAGAATATTTTTTCGAGGACTATCTGAGGCGTGGATTTTTTAAAGAATATTTTTTCGAGGACTATCTGAGGCGTGGATTTTTTAAAGAATATTTTTTCGAGGACTATCTGAGGCGTGGATTTTTTAAAGAATATTTTTTCGAGGACTATCTGAGGCGTGGATTTTTTAAAGAATATTTTTTCGAGGACTATCTGAGGCGTGGATTTTTTAAAGAATATTTTTTCGAGGACTATCTGAGGCGTGGATTTTTTAAAGAATATTTTTTCGAGGACTATCTGAGGCGTGGATTTTTTAAAGAATATTTTTTCGAGGACTATCTGAGGCGTGGATTTTTTAAAGAATATTTTTTCGAGGACTATCTGAGGCGTGGATTTTTTAAAGAACATTTTTTCGAGGACTATCTGAGGCGTGGATTTTTTAAAGAACATTTTTTCGAGGACTATCTGAGGCGTGGATTTTTTAAAGAACATTTTTTCGAGGACTATCTGAGGCGTGGATTTTTTAAAGAATATTTTTTCGAGGACTATCTGAGGCGTGGATTTTTTAAAGAATATTTTTTCGAGGACTATCTGAGGCGTGGATTTTTTAAAGAATATTTTTTCGAGGACTATCTGAGGCGTGGATTTTTTAAAGAATATTTTTTCGAGGACTATCTGGAGCGTGGAATTTTTAAGGAATATTTTTTCAAGGGCTATCTGAGGCGTGGATTTTGTAAAGAATATTTTTTCAAGGGCTATCTGAGGCGTGGATTTTGTAAAGAATATTTTTTCAAGGGCTATCTGAGGCGTGGATTTTGTAAAGAATATTTTTTCAAGGGCTATCTGAGGCGTGGATTTTGTAAAGAATATTTTTTCAAGGGCTATCTGAGGCGTGGATTTTGCAAAGAATATTTTTTCAAGGGCTATCTGAGGCTTGGATTTTGTAAAGAATATTTTTTCAAGGGCTATCTGAGGCGTGGATTTTGTAAAGAATATTTTTTCAAGGGCTATCTGAGGCGTGGATTTTGTAAAGAATATTTTTTCAAGGGCTATCTGAGGCGTGGATTTTGTAAAGAATATTTTTTCAAGGGCTATCTGAGGCATGGATTTTTTAAAGAATATTTTTTCAAGGACTATCTGAGGCATGGATTTTTTAAAGAATTTTTTTCGAAGACTTTCTGAGGCGTGGATTTTTTAAAGAATATTTTTTCCAGAACTATCTGAGGCGTGGATTTTTTAAAGAATATTTTTTCCAGAACTATCTGAGGCGTGGATTTTTTAAAGAATATTTTTTCCAGAACTATCTGAGGCGTGGATTTTTTAAAGAATATTTTTTCCAGAACTATCTGAGGCGTGGATTTTTTAAAGAATATTTTTTCCAGAACTATCTGAGGCGTGGATTTTTTAAAGAATATTTTTTCGAGAACTATCTGAGGCGTGGATTTTTTAAAGAATATTTTTTCGAGAACTATCTGAGGCGTGGATTTTTTAAAGAATATTTTTTCGAGAACTATCTGAGGCGTGGATTTTTTAAAGAATATTTTTTTCGAGAACTATCTGAGGCGTGGATTTTTTAAAGAATATTTTTTCGAGAACTATCTGAGGCGTGGATATTTTAAAGAATACTTTACATAAATATAAAGATTTGTATATATATGTTATCTCTTCCATCTCAACATTGCACAATGAAGAGACGCCTCCATTATTGGTGCATAAACAAATTTACATTTTTTAATTGCAAAATTTTCACACATTACCACCATTTTGTGTCCAAGAAATAAAAAACCTAATTAAAATGGAAAAATATTATTCACAGCCAATCAAAACACAAAACTTAAAAACGAAAACAAACAAAAAATTAAACAAAAGTTTCAAGGTGTTCTCTTCGCCAGATTACCTGAACAATGAAAACATCATGGCAGAAGAATTGGCAGAAGTGATGACTGGTTTTTGTTTGTGTTGGCTGCCAGCCTGCCTGAATGGCTGGCGTTACTGTTTTCTTTTTATTAAAATGTTAATAAATGCCAAGAAAACGTCTTGGACTTCGATAAGAAGACGAAGAAGAAAGGCCATTAATATTTCTTTCTTTGTTAGCAGTGATGATTTACAAAAAGACGTCGGTCGGAGATTATCATGGTGTCAGTGATAGCTCTAGCTAGGAGTTATGGCAGAAGAAAGCTAGTCACCCTAGTCGTTCGTTTGTCCGCTATCTAGCTATGGACTGCCTGTCTGTCTGTCAGTAGTTGTTAGTTAAAATTGGCGTTTTGTTGCCATGACTGAAATGGAATATTTTGACAATATTCCAATAATAATTGGCATCGAAAAAATAACAAAATGTCTTTTGACGCAGAGCTGTGAAGCGAATTAACGACCAGGATGTAGAATGGTAACTGTAGTGGCAATTTTTTTTGGATATGATGGACAATGGAGAGACAGTGGTATGAAAAACATTATAGGAGAACATCAAGATTATTTTCGGACCATAAACGTCAGCTCAACTTGGTCCAATTTTAAGAATATCCATGCCGAGTTTGAGACCTGCCTCCCACCATGGACTCACATTGGATATGTCACTTGTACCTCCTACTCCTCTGACATTTTCGATTTTGAACCCACAGTGCATTATCATAAATATTTTTGTTGCACCACACTCCGACTGACTGACTGACTGACTGCGTAAGTAACAAAAAACCAGTACGGATAATCAAGTCATATGGCAGGAAAAGTACAAAAAATGTATAACAACAAAACCATTTAACCATTTTCGTGTGAACAATAGTTTGTTTAAGACATACTTTTGAGACAATTGAAATGTTTTTGTGGCTTTGTGTCGTGAGTAACATTGTTGTTGTTCGTTGTGGATCCTAACCGAATTTTGTTGTTTTGCAAAAAAACTCAACAAACCGCCACCGACATTCATGTTGGGGGTACGACGAATGAATGATGAATTGAAGTTTCTTTTTTTCACACATAATAACCAAAAGTGGAGGTGGTTGGTGATGGTGGCATAGCTTTAATTTGATCTTTTGTTCGGTAATAAATGTTTTGTCAAATATTTTGACATGTCTGGGAAAGATATTTTTGCGTGTATCCCATTAGTCAGTCGGGTGTTCATTTGTTATCATTGAATAAGACAATTTTTGAGTTCGAATTTCACCCGGCTAATTTATTAAATTTTTGAAAATTTATAAAAATTTAAAAATTGGTTTGTGATAAACAAATTGTAATATTTATATTTAATTAGTACTATTCATAAATCGTTAATCAATACCGACGAAAAATGCTTAGAAAAGTTTTCTATATTTTGGAAAAAAAATCACTTTTAGTTTGAAATCATTAAGATTTGTTATAGATATCAGAATAAATGATGCATTTCCTTGAATTAAGATGGAGTTCATCGAAATATCTATTGTTGAACTCATGTTGGCTGATGCGCACGTTAGCTCTCGAAGGGAATAGCCGATTGCATGCAATCTTTGAATATTGTAATATTTCTTCAAAACTTAGATTAAGTTCGAACATGGGAAATATCGGTCCACTCCTTTGGTATCTCTTATAAGAAATCTTCAAATTTGTTCTGATTTGTTTGTTGATTTAATTTATTTATTTGATCGATTGTCTGCACATCCCAACCTACATAAAATCTGATGATGAGGTCACTTTTCCTGAAAAATTATAAATTAAAACAATAAAAAAGTGTCAGTCGGTTTTGCCGATAGATATATACCCACAGCCTATGGTTTGTGGAGAAGGTCTACGAAGTTACAAACAGGATTTATTATTCGTTTTATGCCTGTTTTTAACAAAGATGTTTCAGATTCAATATTGATCAATTCGGCTATTCAAATAAAATTTAAAAAAAATTATATAATATTGATCATTTTTGAAGGAGGTACCCACCTTCGGACTTTATCTAGGCTTCATAAAGATAATAGGTTGAGCAAAATTTGATTCCATTCGCCTGATATTGGATTTATAAATATTGACAATTTTGATCCTTCGTGGGGGAGGTACCGAAGGAGCGGACCGATGGATCCCATCTTCAAACGTTATCGGGAAGTGGTAAAGATAAAAGGTTGTGCAAAATTTGGTTCATCGGAAATTGCATTCTCTTGATATTGGGAATTTTGACTATTTGTGGGGAAGGTACCAAAAGGAGTGAACTTTTTGTTCCATATACGATCTTCGGACTTCGTCTAGGCTTAGTAAATATAGTACAAAGTTTGGTTTAAATCGGATAGTCCCTTCGCAAGATGTTATAAAATAAAATGTTTGGACAATTTTTATCATTTTGTGGGGGAGTTACCAGAAGGAGGGAACCGATATTCCCCATCTTCGATCTTGATTCATGTTTGGAAGAAATATTAAGATGTGCTAAGTTGGGATGAAATTGGTTACTCCCTTCGAGAGTTATCAAACGCACCAGCTGGCCAGACAGACTGACGGACATTTGTAAATCGACTTGTCTGAAATGGATTTGGTCTAAAAAAATATGGGGTAAAATCAATATTTCCATGAGTCACATATTCAGTGTATCAAAGTGTAGATACCCTCATTAGCCATAAGGCAGAGGATACAAAAAACAGAGCAGTATAACCGGACGTGCAGATTTATATTCCGCGATATTTACACTTGATTTTATTGACAACCATTCGAATTAGTTGGTCAGATCGTTTTTCCCGTGGAGAATTCGTGATGTTCGACAAATAATTGTGGCGTTTGGGTTCATTTCTTTCCAGAAATATCATCTGTTCATCATCGAAAATTATAAGCGTTGTCCTTGACCATAACATGAACCTCAGGCAAAATTTACTAGCCATCAGTGCTACATTTCCGCCATATAGAATAAGAAAACCACTATAAATGTTTCATTTGCTAACTTAGATCATCAAGCTCGACTCGAAAGAGTATAAATAACCACTTAAAATTACTTTCAAATGATCACTGCCCTTACAAGGCAAAATTCAAATAACAAAAATTAATTTCAGCATTTTTGAGTTATCAACACTTCCAAAAACGGTTGCGCAAAAACATGTGTAACCTTTATATATAATTGGTATCAATTTAAAAGTCGACCAATCTTCTCGGATATGCCGGTATATGTGCTTTTCAAGAGTAAATATATGCGTCGTAGAATACAAATCTGATCATTTTCACACAAAAGTCTGGGTCCATTTGACCCGCAAAATATAGGCCGGTCGCCATCAAAACCGTCATGCTTATTCTATGGTCATTCCCACTTCTCGTCATTTTCGTGTCATATTAGCAGCCTCTAGAGCGACCATTTCATCCCCTAAAGCACTAAGGGTCTTCTTTGGTCAGAACCCGTCCTACGTGCCAAATTTCGAGCCGATTGGTCCATAACTGTGGCATGTATCGTGTTTTGAAAATTGAAATGGACATTCGGACGGACATACATTTCTAGATCGACTCAGCTAGTCGAGATATGACTGTCGGTATATACTGCAAGGTGGGTCTAGGACCAATATTTCACAGCGTTATACACTCGACTCATATCGACTCAGCTAGTCGAGATATGACTGTCGGTATATACTGCAAGGTGGGTCTAGGACCAATATTTCACAGCGTTAAACACTCTTGGTGCCATACAAAGCTATAATACCCCGACAACATAGTTGTGTAGATTATAAAAAAAAATAATTGTTTCACCACGACATCTGTTCCGTAGACCTTCGCCAACCAAATAGATTAGTGTATGGCCTGTCATGGCAACACTGAATTTAAAGCTATTTTAAATATAAATGATTTTAGTGATGATTGAGGTTTTTATTCCCCACCATCGGAGTCCCAATAAAGTGTATTTATTCCTGATCAGAATAAAATTCTATGTCGATTTATCCAAGTCCTTCTGACTGTTCTTTGACAACACGTTATAAATTGCAATATTTAAGATATAACTCTGATATTTTTTTATAGATCTTGCTATTATTTCTAGAATGATTGGTATTGATCACATTAAAACGAAAACCACCCATTTTCGGGAATTTGAAAGATGTTTGTGCATCATCCATATTCATTTGTTCATCATTGAATAAGACAATTTTTGAGTTCGAATTTAACCCGGCTAATTTATTAAATTTTTGAAAATTTATAAAAATTGGTTTGTGATAAACAAATTGTAATATTTATATTTAATTAGTACTATTCATAAATCGTTAATCAATACAGACGAAATGATTTTAGTGATGATTGAGGTTTTTATTCCCCACCATCGGAGTCCCAATAAAGTGTATTTATTCCTGATCAGAATAAAATTCTATGTCGATTTATCCATGTCCTTCTGACTGTTCTTTGACATCACGTTATAAATTGCAATATTTAAGATATAACTCTGATATTTTTTACAGATCTTGCTATTATTTCTAGAATGATTGGTATTGATCACATTAAAACGAAAACCACCCATTTTCGGGAATTTGAAAGATGTTTGTGCATCATCCATACGAAGTGATTGTTACTGGACATTCTAGTTTCTAGGAAATTGAAAAAAATATATATTTTTGATGAAATTTGTTGATATGGGTTCATGTATTGACATAGAGCGCATATAAAGGTGCCGCCCCGTTTAGGTACATTGAAGGCTTTTAGTCGCATTGTACCATAGAAGTGTGAGTATGTAATTTAGCTTTCCTCGTTCCTTGTGGTTCTTAAACATATGTGTAGATCATTTTTGATGTGGGTTTATGTTTTGACTTTGACCCACCATGTGTCGGTAATTTTGCATACAGGATTCCTGTGGGTTGAAATTTGATGAAGAAATTGTTTGATATAGGTTCAAGTTTTGAAATACCTGACATATAAAATACCTGACTTATCAAAGCTTACATGACCAGTTCTGCCGAAGAAACACACGAGCATATGCTTCGAAGATCTTCCTCTACGAAGAACTTGCGTGTGCTTTGGATTCCTTTTGAAGGGCACCTGTGGCGATGCGTTGAAGAATTGCGATGACATTTTTACAAAATTCCTTTACAGCACGAGCCTTTTATGAGCGATTATCAAAATGTGTGTTATCTAAGCTAGACGAGTAATTTCATGAAATCAAACTATACTGAGAACATTTACGTTAGAAACCTCAAACTTTCCAATGAAATTTGCAGGCCAGTATCCCTCTTAAGAGCGATTTCTTAAAGAATATTTTGCAGATTCTTAAGTATTTTTAAATTTCTTGTTTAAGATATTAAAAAATTGTATAAATTTTAAATAGAATAACCTCCATTTTATTGAATATATATACAAAGTGTGTTTCAGACTATTTTACTTTAACAGTATTCCCTAGAATGAGCCATTACTGTTATGTGCCAGTCAATTCAAGTAAATAGTTGACGTTATTCTTATATAAACTTATTGTATACTATACAACTGTGGACGTTTTACGACACGCTTATATATTTTTAGTTCACATTGTTGTTCTTCGATATTACAGGGAAGAAAAACAAAAAACCAAACCATTTGCAAAGTAAAACTTTAACTATGAACAATTCTAGAAACCATGCTTGGAGAAAACGACAATTATTGTTTCAGTTAGTCAGCCAGTTATACAATGAAGCGACCATTTCAGACGTATACAGTCCACCGTTACCACTGCAACAGTCAGTGAGCCAGTCAGCCACTAACAATTGTGGGTGCAAATGTTTTTATTGGCATCATAAAAATAAAGCTACCATTTTGACGTGTTTTCAGGACTTTTAGAATTGTCATCGTAACAGACCTGTAACCTATTATGCAATACAAGGATGATAATGGTGGCTGTTGTAATGGCTGGTTATGACATCAATGGTGGTATTTTCCGTAGAATATTAAATTTAAAAGTTATTTTATAAAATTATACACTTTTCGGAAAAATACAAATATGCAGATATTCTTTAAACTCCACTCCTATAATAGTCCTTGAAGAAATGTTCTTTAAAAAATCCCCGCCTATAATAGTCCTTGAAGAAATGTTCTTCAAAAAATCCCCGCCTATAATAGTCCTTGAAGAAATGTTCTTTAAAAAATCCCCGCCTATAATAGTCCTTGAAGAAATGTTCGTTAAAAATTCCACGCCTATAATGGTCCTTGAAGAAATGTTCTTTAAAAAATCCACGCCTATAATAGTCCTTGAAGAAATGTTCCTTAAAAAATCCACGCCTATAATAGTCCTTGAAGAAATGTTCCTTAAAAAATCCACGCCTATAATAGTCCTTGAAGAAATGTTCTTTAAAAAATCCACGCCTATAATAGTCCTTGAAGAAATGTTCTTTAAAAAATCCACGCCTATAATAGTCCTTGAAGAAATGTTCTTTAAAAAATCCACGCCTATAATAGTCCTTGAAAAAATCTTCTTTAATAAATCCACGCCTATAATAGTCCTTGATAAAATCTTCTTTAATAAATCCACGCCTATAATAGTCCTTGAAAAAATATTCTTTAATAAATCCACGCCTATAATAGTCCTTGAAAAAATATTCTTTAATAAATCCACGCCTATAATAGTCCTTGAAAAAATATTCTTTAATAAATCCACGCCTATAATAGTCCTTGAAAAAATATTCTTTAATAAATCCACGCCTATAATAGTCCTTGATAAAATCTTCTTTAATAAATCCACGCCTATAATAGTCCTTGAAAAAATATTCTTTAATAAATCCACGCCTATAATAGTCCTTGAAAAAATCTTCTTTAATAAATCCACGCCTATAATAGTCCTTGATAAAATCTTCTTTAATAAATCCACGCCTATAATAGTCCTTGATAAAAGCTTCTTTAATAAATCCACGCCAATAATAGTCCTTGAAAAAATATTCTTTAATAAATCCACGCCTATAATAGTCCTTGAAAAAATATTCTTTAATAAATCCACGCCTATAATAGTCCTTGAAAAAATATTCTTTAATAAATCCACGCCTATAATAGTCCTTGAAAAAATATTCTTTAATAAATCCAAGCCTATAATAGTCATTGAAAAAATATTCTTTAATAAATCCACGCCTATAATAGTCCTTGAAAAAATATTCTTTAAAAAATCCACGCCTATAATAGTCCTTGATAAATCCCACGCCTATAATAGTCCTTGAAAAAATATTCTTTAATAAATCCACGCCTATAATAGTCCTTGAAAAAATATTCTTTAATAAATTCACGCCTCTGTTGGCCCTTGAAAAATATTCTTTAATAAATCCACGCCTATAATAGTCCTTGATAAAAGCTTCTTTAATAAATCCACGCCTATAATAGTCCTTGATAAAAGCTTCTTTAATAAATCCACGCCTATAATAGTCCTTGAAAAAATATTCTTTAATAAATCCACGCCTATAATAGTCCTTGAAAAAATATTCTTTAAAAAATCCACGCCTATAATAGTCCTTGAAGAAATGTTCTTTAAAAAATCCACGCCTATAATAGTCTTTGAAGAAATGTTCTTTAAAAAATCCACGCCTATAATATGTTCATTAAAAAATCCACGCCTATAATAGTCCTTGAAGAAATATTCTTTAAAAAATACAGAAATTAAACACACATTTTAACTGTAACTGCCATTAAGGCCAACAATATTTGTGAAGAAGAAAATAAAATAAATTTTAATGAGTGTCTAGAACAAAACACACTCTAGCTGACTGTTATAATGGCACATATTAGGCCTACTTGGGATATGGCACTGACGTCATTGTTCTTTGTTCTGTGTGTTCGGAGACTTAATTAACCTCCATATGTCAAAGTAATTAATTTGACATGTCGTCAAAGTACAATGACACAATAGAGCTTGGCAAAAGAAAGGTGTCTGTCTAGCAGAACGCTTGGTGCAAATAAAATTTTCAATTTATATAAACGGCGGAAGAACGAACGTCTGCTAGATGCCAACATTGTTCGTCAACCCACCTAACCCCACCCCTTACCTTGATTTCTAACAGAAAATGCCCAGAGCTTTGGCTTGAGTTTATCTTCTGTATAAAATCTATAAATGTCATGCCTGCTTCGTGTGTTCCATACATTCTGTTTAGGTTGTAACACTCAAGTTGTCATCAAACCACCACCTGACCTGCTGCTCCTTCTCCTCACTCACATCCACATACCAGACAAGGTCTTACAAAACAAATTAATTAAAATTGTGTTTTTGTTTTTTATTATTGTTGTTGTAAAGAAACAACACTTGTTCCGTCCTCCTCCCACAGCACAATTTTCATTTAATTCTTGTGTTGAACATGGTTAATAATTGTTTTTAAGTTCAAATGTCCTACCTCAACATCCAATGTGGGGGTGGTGAATATAAAGCAATCCTGAAGTAGAACTCTTACTCTATTAGCTTTTTTACGTAACTGTCTGCCTGTTGGCTTATTCATGTTTTATTAATGCTCAACTCTCTCTCACTTCTGTTCTCTTTTTATTTTGTTTTACAGTCCAACTGGTGTAACATTGCGTTCACCGTTTCAAATCAAGGATTACTTACTGACATCGGGTACCTGTAAATGTGGATTACCATGTCCGTTGCGGCCAGAATATTTCTTCAATTTTAATGTTCAGGTAAGTGAATTAATTTTTTAATTGTTTTCAAATTATTTCTTGTTTATAATTGAATAATTGAAATTGAACGAGCGGCTGGATGAAATTGTGGTAATTGAATTTTGTGTTAAGGGTTAAAATAATTATATTTAAAATGTTAAATATGAAATAATTTGTACTGGTCCTAATATAACTCACATAAGGGATATGGTACCCTTGTATATATTGTGACTAAATAACAACAAATCAATAAACTATATGAAAATATTGGAAATGAGAAAAAAGCGACATTAGTTTTGGTGAGTCTTTTGGTTCATCGGTGAATTTGATTTGAGGTGCGATTTTTTTAAAATAAAAACTTTGAGCCTATTACAACCACTGCCAATATCTGCCACACTACACGATCAGTGTCAAAAAATTTCAAAATATTGAAATGTGGGGGGTAATGAGCGCTACCCAATAGATTTTGTACCCTATTAAAACCCAAAATAACCAATTCGATCGAAAATCGTGTCCAATATCTTCTATATACCGAAATTTGGGAGTTATCCTAAAAACTTGACTAATAATAGTTTATACCTTTTTGGAATACAAATGCTATAAAATTTTCAATAAGGGAGATATTTGGATAACATTTTGAGGAATCATTCTGGATGTATTTCCACCCATACTTAATGAAAAAAATATATACGTCATGCGGTTTTTTTAAATTAGTCTATACGGATCTGATCTAGATGTAGGAACTCAAAATTATATATACATTAACATGTTTAAATGATAATCATTCTAAAAAACCATAGTGATTTTGTAATAGCTTTTGAACGGGATAAGCATTTTATATCCTCAGCATTATGGCTCATCGAAATATTGGTTTTAGATCCCTTGTTTCTTTCGACCAAATCCATTTCAGGCAATTTGGAGTCGATTTATAATGGTCAATATTTTATAAACTTATAAATTTAATTTGAACCAAATTGAATAACCGATTTGATCAACATTAAATCCGAAACCTCTAAAAATAATAACATCTTCGTGTAATTCCGAAGACCTTTGCAAGCTATAGGCTGAGGGTATATATCTGTCGGTAACATCGATTGACACTTTTTTACTTGTTTAATTATTTTTATAATAATATTTGTTTTGAGCTTTTAACAGATCTACAGGCATGGTTTTATTAAAGAATAATGAAATCCACAAGCATGCGTTTTTTGAGCCGCTATCAGAGCTATATGCGTCGATTTTCCACAGGTATTCTACAGTCGACAAATGTGTGCTTTCAATTATTATTATTTTGTCGAAACATGTCGAAGCCAAAGTCTTGATTGTTTCATATATTTTTTCATGTGTTGGTCAAAAGCGTGAATTTTTAAAGGATTTTGCCGAAAAGCCAAAGACGTAGATTTTTAAGGGTTTTCGACCCTCTATCTGAGGCCTGGATTTACTAAAGACTTTTTTCGAGCCGCGGGGTTGTTTCGTGGTTTTATTGAACGATTTTTTCGGTCATAAAAATATTTTTTTAATATGATATTTTGAATTCTCGTTTGGATAGAAAATCACCCTAACAAAATTTACCAAAATTGGCCATATTTTTAGGATAGACCCCATTTTTCTGAGCCTGATTAAGAGAGTAACCAACATAACCGTCTTAGAATGTCAGTGTAGTGAAACGGCTGAATAAAGTGATAGAATATATGAACAAAGACATGGCTAATCTCACGACAATGAAAGGGCAGCTATACAGGGCACAGTGGCGGAAATTTAACGAGATGTTACGGATAAGCAATTGCGAACCGCAAACTGATACGCCTGACCATCCATCCACTTTCTCTGAAGAGAGGAATGCCAAACCCGTAAAAAACGAAAATACTTTCCATGGGCTGATATAAAATGAAACGGAGCCAATCCAATGTTGAAGGATACTGTCACCAGAATCCATCGACTGGGACCGGCAAAGTACAATGGGCTTCGTGAAAGGTCGGACCGCGATGCTCGAAGTCTTCGGCATACAGAACAAGACACTGTTGGTGGGATGTCTTCTTTGGGGTACAGAACGGAGAAGGGACTCTACTTGTGTTAGGCTTTGGCAGGTCTTCATTTTCATTTCTGGTTAGACTAAGGGTAATGTGAACTTCGTATCCAACGTTGTCCACATCATGATTGTTGGAAGGCAAGAATTGATGAGGCAAGTAAGCCACAAAAACAGCTAGCAACAGTAATGAGGGAGCCAAGACTATGCACGACATTTGATCAGGGTTATCCAGATAAACTCTCATCGGGCTAATTTAGGGACTTTGGAACCTCATTCCAAACTTCAACGCTCCAGCGCAACATGGCATATAACATAGTAAAATTTGCAGTATTTTTAGCTTTTTACATTGATCCAATAACAAATGTTCGAATTTCCGAAACAGTCCACTTACTTGAAACCTGCACGTAAACAACGATCCCTTACCTCTTTTAAAGAATCTAAATATATTCGTTCACCCAATATCAGTACAAATTTCAGAATTCTGGGCCTATTCGTTTGCCCAATATCGATGGCAAAATTTTCGAACAATGTAGAATATAAACTTATCCCAGTAAAAGGCATGTTGTGCGCTCTAGAAAGGAAAGAGAGTTGGAAGAAATGCATCATCTTTTGAGGACCCACCGGAAAATACAATTGATTTTGTATTTGTTAAGACATTTTTATACCCTACACAACCATGTTGTCAGGGTATTATAGCTTTGTGCAACTCCAAGAGATTGTAACGCCGCGAAATATTGGTCCTAGACCCACCTTTAAGTATACCGATCGTCATATCTCGACTAGCTGAGTCGATGTGCGTGTGCGTCCGTCCGTCCGTCCATTATAATTTGTAAACACGATACAGGCCACAGTTATGGACCAATCTTCACGAAATTTTACATGTAGGATCGGTAATGGCCAATGAAGACCCCTATTGTATTTGGTAAAGATCGGTTAATATTTAGGGTATGAAATAGACCAAATACTTAATTTTTGTTCCTTCTTCTGGTCGCTCCAGAGGCCGCAATTATGGCTCGAACATCGCGAAATTTTACATGGAGAACAACGGGATCGGGCTAAAGAATAAGAATGCCTGTTTTGATATAGATTGGCCAATATTTAGCGGGTCAAATGGACCCTGACATTTGTGTGAAAAATGACAAAATTTTTATTCTATAGCGTATATATTTGCCAGTGAAAGGACATAGACCCGAGAAGTTGATAGTATATCCAAGAGGAGTGGTTGACCTTTAAATTGATACCAATTATGTTGTCATATGTACTCGGATGTGGGAGTTACACTTAAACATTCAGGTGTTTACATATTCAGATATTAGTAAACCATTAACACACTAGCGGAAATATAGCGCTGATCGCTTTGAAATGTTGCATGAGGTTTCAGTTGTGGTCAAGGACAACGCCAGTAATTTTCGGTGATGATCAGATAAAAATTTGGGATGAAGTGGACCTAAAAATCTTTTTTTGTGTTTTTGTGTATATTCGGAAAATATGTCAGTGTAAGGAAGATGTGCTGTTGACCTCTAATCGGGCAAGAGGGTACAACTATCACGAAATATTACGCAGGCTAGGAATAAAAATCAACAGAAAGATAAGTTATGTGGTAGTTGTGTAGGGTATCGTATGGTCGGCCCCGCCCGACTCTACTGCTTAATTGTTCTATTATGTATTTAATTTTATCCACATGAAAATAATATAAAAATTTCAAATATTATTGAGCATTTCATTTCTGAGAACATATAAATCCGTAAGGGATTCGATGGAATTCCCAGTATTACAGCAAAACATTGCAAACTTATTATTAGTCGGCCTAACAAATATTTCTACGAAAAGAAGGATATTATGATTCAATCTTAGTTATACATATCTACATAGTTTTTTTTAACATTTACACATGCAACGCAATGTACTGCTGCTGTCATTGATTTATTCCGATCTATGGACATGACAGAGACCATCCGTTTGCGGTACGTTTGTTCGCAGCTCACTGGTAAACACAATAGGAACACGTTGATCGTGATTTTCCTTTTACATGAAAACGGGAGCAGGTGCTTTTCTTGTAGTGCAGTGGGTCTTTATTTTAATTGAAGAGGGATTTGTGTTGTTTGCACCATTGAGTCAAGTATCTATGTTTGCTTTGTCCAGCATTCACTTGCTGTTTGGTTTTTGTAATATCACCAAAGCTGTTGTTGTTGAGTGTCTCCATCTACTTTCTGTTTGCATGTTTTCTGTTTTTCCTGTGATTGCCACGCACTCGATATGGCCAACAAATGTAAAATAAAGGCTGCAACTATAATTGCACCTGGGAGGATTATTTATTGTTATAATTGGATTGTGTAAATACTATCTCTTCGTCTTGTGGCAAGCAGAAATCATATTTGCGGAGCCTGCTCTGCTCAGCTTCTTGTGTTTGTTGTCTTGTAATATAAGTTAATGATATCCATGTAGTGGGGCTGGCAATAAATCTGTTACAAATCCAAATAGTAGCCGCCTAACAAAGCAAACCTTTGTTGGAGCGAACCGTTGTTGTCCTATAATTCCAGGGCAATTAGTGAATGGTTTTTAATGGCAGAAGTGAAAGGAATTGTTTGTTCGAATGCTCGTTTTTTTTTTTAAATAAATGCAGCAAATTGTCTTGATTTTTGTTCGGTTGCACCATTTACCATAATACCTTCTCCTCTGTATTTGGAAAAACATTACAAATTTGTATTTAGCTGTAGAGATAACTGATTTCCATGGAAAGGAAATAAATTACAAAATTGTGGAAAATCTATTATACATTAGTTAAACTAAAATAGGAATAATAATATGGCGAAGTAGTTGGGACACAAATGCTTCAAACGCATAATCAGATTATGGCAAGATTAGGGGTTTGTCTCAGAATGACTGAATTTTATTCAAGGACCACAACAGGTGTGCATTTTTAAAGAATATTTTTTCAAGGGCTGTTTGAGTAATAGGCGTTGGTTTTTTAAAGAATATGTTTTCAAGGGTTGTCTGAGTAATAGGCGTGGATTTTTTAAAGAATATTTTTTCATGGGCTGTCTGAGTAATAGGCGTGGATTTTTTAAAGACTATTTTTCAAGGGCTGTTTGAGTAATTGACGTGGGTTTTTAAAGAATATTTCTTCAAGGGCTGTCTGAGTAATAGGCGTG
>NW_026878529.1:0-24016 GCF_032173495.1 Musca vetustissima | reverse complement strand
CTCCATATATATATTTAACCGATTTAATGTAAACGGTCCCTATATATCTTTCGATTTGCACGAAATTTGGTACAGCCTTATCATTTAGGTCTAGAATGCCAAGTTTCGTGAAAATCGGTCCAGATTTAGATATAGCTCCCATATATAGTTTCGTCCGATTTCATGTAAACGGTGCACCAAAATCCCTATATATCCTTCGATTTGCACCAAATTTGGCAAAACGTACTGAATTGAGCCTAGAATTATGTCTGCCAAGTTTCGTGAAAATCGGTCCAGATTAAGATATAGCTCCCATATATAGTTTTGTCCGATTTCATGTAAATGGGGCATCAAAGTCGCTATATATCTTTTGATTTGCACGAAATTTGGCATAACGTAATGAATTGAGTCTAGAATGATGTCTGCCAAGTTTCGTGAAAATCGGTCAAGATTTAGATATAGCTCCCATATATAGTTTCGTCCGATTTCATGCAAAAGGTGCACCAAAGTCCCTATATATCCTTCGATTTGCACGAAATTTGGCATAACGTACTGAATTGAGCCTAGAGTGATATCTGCCAAGTTTTGAGAAAATCGGTCTAGACTTAGATATAGCTCCCATATATAGTTTCGTCCGATTTAATGTGAATGGTGCACCAAAGTCCCTATATATCTTTCGATTTCCATGAAATTTGGCACAGCGTAATGAATTAGGTATAGAATGATATGTGCTAAGTTTCCTGAGAATCGGTTCAGATTTAGATATAGCTCCCGTATATATTTTCGACCGATTTTAGGTAAATAGTGCACCAAAGTCCCTATATATCTTTCGATTTGTACGAAATTTGACACAGCCTAAAAATTAGGTGTAGAATGATGTGTACCAGGTTCCGAGAAAATCGGGTCAGATTTATATGTAGCTGCCATATATATTTTCGTCGGATCGAAGGTAAATGGGGCTCCAAAGTGCCGATATGTCTTTCGATTTGCACGAAATTTGGTATAGGTTACTGAATTAGGTCTAAAATGATGTGTGTTATGTTTCCTGAAATCGGTTCACATTTGGGTATAGATTCTATATCTGACCAAATGAAAAATTTAGTATCGGTTGCCCATAGAGGATAATTTTTCATTTTACTGGTCCTTAAAAAATGCCACGTCTGTTAGAATTCATCTGTTGAATATACCCAAAGTGGTGAAAAGTATCATATAGTCGGCCCCGTCCGACTTTACTACTTTCCTTACTGGTTAAAGAATATTTTTCTGAAAGGTCCAAAAAGGCGTGGATTTTTTAAAGAATATTTTCTGAAGGACCAAACAAGGTTTTTGTTAAAGAATATTTTCTTAACGACAATCCAGGAAGGCGTGAACTTTTTAAAGAATATTTTTTCCAAGTTTTTGAAGGAAATGATAAAGTATTTTGGGTTTTTATTAAAGCATTTCATTTATTGAAATTTTTGTTTTAATATGTAAAACAAAATATGCCCTTATTATCCCAATGGCTTGTATGGTTTATAGAATGGACTATCTTCTATACGTTTTGGTACAATTCGCATTGTTGTTGTGGTGGTTGGTCGTCGTGTAGTCGTTGGTGACTTTGATCTGGATCTTGATCTACCCGCAGATGCCATTCCAATAATCATTGCCAGAACAAACAGTAACTTCAAGAAATTCAGGTTCATGTTGGTTAGGTTGCTTCCTATGTATTCCTTCCTATTTAATGCTGGAGATAAATGTCAATTGCTGACAGAAGATATATTGTATTGAATGCTGCATTTATACCTAAATCCATTTCGAGTACTGTTGATAAAATGTGACCACATTAGATATTGAAATATGATCAAAGTCCTTAAGTTCAAGGAATTGAAACACTTGAAATGCGCATTTGTGGTTAATGAGACCGATTACAAAAATAAAATTACAGATAACAATTTATTAATATTAGTACGCATAATTGTGACTGAAAACATTATATATAATGATTTTTCTTGGAAAAATTGGATATAGATTGTGGCTAAAAGCATTTTCTTAAATGTTTTTTTCTTGGAAAATTTGCATTCACTAATAAGCTCATAGCCAATGTCGGACGGTGTAGACTATATGATACCATATAATAAATTTAATATATTATTTTATACTTAATATGGTATAATGTCCAAAATTTCGACTCAAACGGACAGACATTGGGTTTTGCGTGCACCGTTTACATATAGTCCAATGAGAGCTATATCTACACCTGAACCGATATCAATGAATCTTAACACACATTATTCTTTTCTAATTCGGTACGATGTGGAATGTCTTTGTGGATATGTTTGTAAAAGGCAAAAGGAAACGAGATAGACACATGGTTCCTTTTGAGAATATGCATAGAATCACTTTCTGAGTCGATTTACGCATGTCCGTCTGTCCGTCCGTCCATGTATTTTTGTGAACAAAGTACAGGTCGCATTTATAATCCGATTTGGATGAAATTTGGCATAGGTCACTTATTTGGCCCAAGGACGAACCCTATTGAAATTGGGAAAATCGGTTCAGATTTAGACATAGTTCCCAAATAGTTTCGCCCGATTTTAGGTAAATGGTGAACAAAAGTCCCTGAAAAGCATTAGATCTGCACGAATTTTAGCACAGCGTACAGAATTAAATATAGAACGACGTGAATTAAGTCTAGAATGATGTGTGTTAAGTTTCGTGAAAATCGGTTCAGATTTAGATATAGCTCCCATATATGGTTTCGTCCGGTTTTAAGTAAATGATGTACCAAAGTCCCTGAAAATCATTAGATTTGCACGAACTTTCGCATAGCGTATTGCATTAAGTCTAAAATGACGTGTGCTAAGTTTCCTTAAAATCGGTTCAGATTTAGGTATAGCTCCCTTTTATAGTTTCACCCGATTTTAGGTAAATGGTGCGCCAAAGTGACTGCAAATCTTTTGATTTGCACGAATTTTGGCATAGCGTACTAAATTAAGTCTAGAATAATATATGCAAAGTTGCGTGAAAATCAGTTCAGATTTAGATAT
Source organism: Musca vetustissima (assembly GCF_032173495.1). Lineage (NCBI taxonomy): Eukaryota > Metazoa > Arthropoda > Insecta > Diptera > Muscidae > Musca > Musca vetustissima. Next base: position 21,011 of record NW_026878529.1, on the reverse strand, counting down.
AGCTCCCATATATATTTTCGGCCCATTTTATGTAAATGGTGCACCAAAGCCCCCTATAACTTTCGATTTTGGTATAGCGTACTGAATTACGTCTAGAATGATGTGTGAAAAGTTTCGTGAAAATCGGATCAAATTTACAAACACCTCCTACATTTATTTTCGTTCGATTTTAAGTAAATTGTGCACTAAAGACCCGATTGCTAGGCCGATTGACACAACGTACTGAAATTAATATATATTAATCTCTGGCAAGCTTCCTTGAAATCGGTTCAGATATAGATATAGCATAGCTTCCATATATAATTTCGACTTATTCATGTTTATTTTACACCAAATAATCAATGATGTTTGATTGAGATTAAATTTTAAACTGTGCAGCATACGTGTGTCAAGTTTGCTTTAAATCGATTTACAAAATTTAGCATAGGTTGCAGAATGACATGTTTAGGGATTGATGTTAGTCGGTTTAGATATAGATAAAAATCACATATTTAAGTTCGTTCAATTTCATGTCAATGTTTCTTCGAAAAGGCGACGTCTTTTAAGATACATATGTAGAATATACCCAAAGTGGTGAAGGGTATCATATAGTCGGCCCAGTCCGACTTTACTACTTTCCTTACTGGTTCCTTTTGGAGTCCGACAGTTTTTCATAGACTACAATTTATACGAAATTTATTATCGGGTAAAAAATTGAAAAAGATGTGAAACGCCACAAAAGTCAATTTTTCGTTTCGCACAACGACTTAATATCCCTTATGAAATATGACTTTAGACTTATCATCTCACAAATGACCTGCATTTTATACTGTTTATTATATAAGGTGGAGTGTATATTTAATTTGTCATTCCGTTTACAATACATTGAAATATTCACCGGAGACCACACAAAATATATGTAGGGGTAAATGCACCAATAGTCGGCACTTTAAAGATTTTCACATTTTAAACGTTCATGATCCCGAGGATATTTTTTCCACATTTTAACTGAATAAATGCACTTAGCTGGATTAAATTTTATACAGAGATAGAAGATTATTCAAGGTATTTTTCATATTTAGTTATAGGATTTTTTAGTTATATGAATTTATATAAAACAGATGCCGACTATTGGTACATGCCGGAATTAGGTGCGTTTACCCTATTTCTGATCAGAATAAAATTCTATGTCGATTTGTGCGTATCCATATGTTTGTTGAAATCACGATAGAGATCGTAATATTTAAGATAGAGCTCTGAAATTTTGCACAGACATTGCTAGTACTCCTGGGATGTTTGGTATTGCAAAAGGGATATTTAGGTCCTCGTTTTGGCGTAGCCCCCATATAACGCCCCAATATTCGACATTTTGCTGGTTTTGGACACATTTTTCAACCGAATTGCCTGTAATTTTTAGTTCTTATTTTATAACACATATTCGTACAAAAAATTATTAGTATTGACCGAAGTTTCTAGTTAGCCCCATATAACTGTACAACACAGTATTCGATATTTTGCGGATTTTGGAAACGTTTTTCAACCAAATTGGCTGTAATATTGTATTTTGGGTTCTTATTTTATAACACATCTCGGTACAAAAAACAATAATATTGATCCAAGTTTCGGGCTAGCCCCATATAGCGGTATTTTGGATACATTTTCAACTGAAATGGATGTAAATTTATATTGTAGGTCACCGTACTAAAAATTGTTTATATGGACCCAAATTTGAGGGTAACCCACGTATAACGGCACTAAAAATTATTAGTATTGACCCACGTCGGTATTTTGGGAATTTTTTCAACCGTATTGGATGTAATTTGATATTTTTTATTCCTATTGGCTGTCCAATCTCACTATCAAAAATTATTAATATCGATCCCCGTTTTAGGTATTTTGAGAATTGTAATCATTTGTTCTCACTATTCTATTTGGAACGTTCAAGGCTTTGATCCGCATAAAGAATTTTTCACCCCCTAAACATTAGCTCGAGTTTGTGTCAGAGTGTATTAACGTTTGAGCATAGATTTAAAATAATTTTTTTTAAGTAAAACTCATAATTAGTATCCAATTGAGATTAAATTTGGCAAGCTTAATTTTATTGACCCAAGGATGAAGCCTATTGGTGAGAATCGGTTAGCTCACTAGTCATGGGTTATTTTAAAAATACAGTAACTTTTCCACTTATTTAAAAAATATGTTTTGTATAAAAAATAATATTGGATTATTTTAATGAAAAATTATAAAAATCCGCTGTGAATTTACAAAACATGTGATATAACATTAACACCGCATTTGTTTTTATTTTTTAGGTTTATTTAATTAATGTACATCCAATTAAATTTGTAATTTAAAATAAACGCTGGTAATATATTTGCAAAGTAAACATAATACAAATTACAGTTATAATACAAATTACAGTTATTTTTCATAATTAATATTCGTATTTATTCTATAGTGCTTGTTTATTTTAGTTAACATAATAATTAACACATGTTTATTTATAATAGACCAATAATAAAACGATTGTCTGTCGTTTGAGCGTAATATAGTAGTTAACACAAATTAAGGTGTTAAATAGTTAACTTACCGTTTTTCTGCAAAAAGTTGTTATCACTTAAAAACAATATGTTACAATTCTCTAAATAATATCCACAATGTATTTATAAAAAAAATTATTATAATTTTTTTATTTGTTCTAAAACCAAATTTTATTTAACTTGGCTTTCACACTTCAATAATACGGTTGTTAATTAATTTTGTTGTGTTTTTTTTTTAATTTTTTATTTGCAAACGGCTTAAGAACTTTTCAAGTTAAGATGCGCGCACTTTGGCTTTTCGAATTAAACTGTTTACGATGAAAATTCGCATTGTTAAAGACAACGCAACGGCAACGTTATAACGTCGGAATTAGCCGCCAACGTTGGCAGAACTCTGGCTGCAGACACACAGCGTCGAAAATATAAAAATAATTAGCAAAAAATCGCACACACAATAAACCAAACACAACAACAAGTGAAAGAAATTTCCGAACTACAAAACGACGAAATATATTAATGAATGAACAGACTTACGAATTAACTCAACATAGTATAAAACAATTGAGTGGGGATTTGGATTTGAACCGAATACACTGCATGGATATGCGATACTCACCATCGTTCGTTTCTAACACTTGAACGAACATCCATATCTTGCGACAGGCATATCACCCAAATGCTGCTACTGCTCTGCCATTGTAAAAACTTTGATTTTCATCCGCGGCACAATGGGTTGGTAAACTAAATAATGTGAAGAGTGATAAGATGATCGCGTGTGTGTAATACCGATCTACAAATAAATAATACACGTTGTATGGTTGTTGTACCCTTCAGCAAAGTATACAGGATTTAATTTCGGGGTGCCGTTCAATGCTGCATCATATTATGGTTCTTTATGCTGAATATGAAATGCATATAAAATAGAAATTTCAACAGGACAATGATCCAACGCAAACCAGTCAACTAGCAAAACATTTGTTTCAGGACAGCAATATAGATATTATAGAGGGGCCTGCACAGTCACCGGATCTAAATTCAATTAAAATTTGTGGTGTAATTTCAAATAGAAGGCCGTCATAGATAATCCCAAGAATAATAATTAGTTATGGAGTGACATATAACCCTTTATGGCCTAATGTTGCCGTAGGCATAAAAATGTTTTTGAGCTTATATATCATATACAGCTAGTAGATATACATTTTTTGTCAAGACCTGATTATGGACCACACATATCACAAGAAAAATCTAAAAAATTCAAATTTTTGGCAAAGTTATGAGCTTTTTAATATAGAAAAGAGTGAAAAAATGTGTACGGTACTAATTTGTGTATACAGTTCAAATTATTTAACTCGCTTCGTATTCAAAATGTACGTCTTGATTTAGATTAGGCGAGTTTACTTGCGGCAAGTCTTTATTTGTAGGAGAGAGGGCCAAGGGGTATAGAAATGAAAAAAAAATTGCTCGTACCGACAATTGTCTGGCAATTCGTTTTGTGTATTTCGTATTTGTTGACATTTTATATATGTATATTTAAATGTGAAAAAACAACAAATGAAAAAAATTTTTGGAAACCGAATTGTATAGACGCATGGTGCAAGTTCAAAAGAGAACGATAAAAATTGCCGCATGTAAACTCGCCTAATATAAATCAGGTCTACGAATTCTGCCATCAGAATAGAGAATAAAATATAGAGAATAATTTGATAATAATTTTTCAGAAAGAATGTACTGTATCTCTCGAATCTTCCTTGCATTCGATGCGATGTCAAATTTTGTCCATATCCTATCAAGGATAGGGGCATTAAATCTGTAAACAGAAAATTGTTCTATGATTACGGAAACAAATCGGGGCTCGATTTAATGTGAATCAGTATTACGCACCAAATGTTGGGCAACAAATTATTAAAATCCACGAAAATAATGTATTTTATCTCGTTACCAATGCTTAAGAACATGGTTTTTTTCAGTAGGAGTATTTCAATGCATTACGCTGCTATTATTTTGACCGCAGCTGAATTAACTCTGTTCCGACCCTATATTCGTTATCAGGATAAAATGCTAAGGCGTCTATCCACGTAGGTTTGTCTTTTTTGTTCACGCTATCTTCCGAAGTAATTTAGATATGGTGCTGAAATTATTATATCGTTATTATTGTTAATTTGAATACATTTTTAGAACCAAATTTAGATTTCTCATTGAGTGATAAATCTTCTTAACATAATATGAGCCCAATTTTAGGTATTTTGAGGATTTTAAAATTTTTTCATTAGAATTAGCTGTAATTTGATATTTAGGATTAGATTTGGATTGGTTAGAATTTCGGTCTTTCAAAAAAGTGTCAACATCGGTCCACGTATTGGACCACGATTTTCAACCAAATTAGCTGTAACTGGGTATTGGAGACTAACATCGGGTAGAAAATCTTCCCATTACACATTAAAATATTAATCCAATTTTCGTGTAGTCCCAATAGTTTGAGAGGACCTGTGAGTAAAGGAATTCATTCTTGAATATATTTAATATAATACGTCCATGTTTCGACATAGAGACCATACAAAGGTCATGTTACATTTTCGGTATGTTGAAGCTCCTACCCAAATATCCAACCTATTTCTTTATCACGTGGCCGCAATTTACCACGACCCTATATAAAATTCCCGATCAATTTTGTTGTTTAAGAATTTTGCAACGCAAACATTTTCCTCATTGAAATAGTGAATATTGGTTTTAGAACCCATGTTTCTTTGGAACAATTTCGTTTCCAACAATTTGATTTAAAAATGTCCGTCCGTCTCTTCGACAAGCTGGTGCGGAAAATAACCGATTTCATCCAATTTTGTACATCGTAATATATGTTCCAAACTTTAATCAAGTTCAAAGATGGTGAATATCGGTCCACTCTTGTACAAAATGGCCAAACGGATTATCTGATTTGAACCAAACATTGAAATGACCAAGGCTTTTAATGTTAGAAGATATGACTGATCGGTTCACACACTTTGTCATCAATTTTCTTAATGTTTCATATTACATTAAAAAATTTACGCCACAAAGGGTCAAAATTTTAAACCAGCTTAATCCAATATCAAACGAATAGAATGTTTGAATAGATATAAGATGTGTACATCGCAATATTTTTTTTTTACAAAATTTAGATCAAGACCGAAGATAGGACGATCGGTCCGGTCGTTTTGGTTCCTCCCCCACAACATAGTTTTGTTCATCCAGTCTCGAACGAATGGAACACATCCTATATACCCCAATCCTACACCCTAACAATGATACTAATTCCAAATTTTAGGATTCCTAAATTGTAACAAATTTAGTACACATAAGGACGAATTTTCAAAACTACCTATATCGTACAACCAATGAAATCATATTAACTTCCCAAAATTTCCTTCATAGCACAATCCTACACCCAAAAGTGATCCTACCTCTAAATTTCAAGATTCCATCCCTATGGTTTTGCCCAAAACCATGAATTTCCAAAACTACTGTCGACTCCGCCTTACTGTAAGTCGCTTAACTGAAAATATCGGATAAGTGAAATAGATGCACCTGCACCATTTCATTTTAGGTTTGTCACCCACAATTTACTCCGGATAAGTGAAACTTCGCATAACTGAAAATATCGGATAATTGAAATAACTTTTGGAGTCAAATATTGCAATTTCCTTTGAAATCACTCCGCATTACTGAAATTCATGAGGATGAAAGATAATTACATAGTAGTTTGCAAAGTTTGCAGATATTTTTCTGCAATTATTTATTATTACCGACATATGGAACGTGTGTATCAACTACATATAAATTTGACGTCGAAGAACGTTAAGTTTGTCCAGCCAAACTTCGAAAGGAACTCAAAAACACGTTCCACATTTCTATAATTTATATACAAGAATCAAGGATGTATCAAAATATTTATCAAAATGTATCGTTCATAAGCGAAATGCCCATACGAGGTCCCATAAAATTAACAAACTTTTGAGTAGGTTGTCCACTTGTAACTACTCTAAGTGATTATTTAAAGCCTTCAAGAATAGCTGATATAGGAATAATATATAAATGTGAATCTATTATGAACAGATTTAGCAAGGAGGTATGTCAGTCATTCACAATCGCATATTGAATATTACAGCCAAGTCAGGTGTTAAATAGGCTTAGAATCGGCTAGTATCGTAATATGAAAAATTTTCAAAGACTTAGTTCGATATTTTCCGTTTTTGAAATCAATCAATCTAAGATGTATCATAAATATTATAATATATTATTGACGAAATAATATTTAAAATAGATCTTAGCATTGCAATAGGCTGATTTTTTCCCCTTTCAGTAAAACGGAGTCGACAGTACATCCATACCCCAATCCTACAGTCCAACAGTAATCTTATTTCCTAATTTCAGTGTTACAACTCTATCGATTCAACCAAATCCAAGTTGTACCAATTATAGTACGATGCAGTACTTTTCGTACACAAAAGTAAAAAAACTACGTACATATCACAATCCTAGACTACGGAATTTCAGAATTCCAGCTCCAACCGTACCTCCAAATTAAAATTGTTGCAAATATAGTAACATATAGTACTTTTCCAAACCACCGCCTTATATCGACCCTACTTCCCAACCTTGATTCGCTGTATCCCATGCTACAAATGTGTACCACTGATGGAGTGTAGGATACACTCTTTCCAAATTTATGAGTTCTAGCTCCACCGAGTCGCCAAATACAAATGGTACAATATTTAGTACTGTCCGTGTCGTTCTAGTAGGAATTAAAAAAAATAGCTTTATCTGACACCTTCAGACTAAGAGTGACCCTCACCCCGAATTTCAAGATTCTACCTTCAGGAGTTTCGTCTGCATCAATAGATCCAAATATCATTACCGTATACAATTTTTTTCACATTTCGACCCATTGTCCAATAGTGGCAGTGATTTGCACGACATTTGACGAGCCACCATGATGTAGTAGTCTCATAGTCTCGCCTGTGTTTGTTTGCAGAAATGTACTACGAATGTGATGACAATGACGAAGTCACTTCCATGGAATTCGGTTGTATTACAACAAATGAACGATCGTGGAAAATATCATAGTTGTCAAACCATAAAAGCTAATTCGTATGTTTATTTGTGTGTATACGCTTGGTGGGGGATTCAATCGATCGATCGATTGGTTTTTATCAATTAATCACGTAGTAAACTATATTTGTGCCGATATTGATATTCGTTCAATTGTTATACCGATTTGAGTTACAACGGTTGTTGTTGTTGCTGCTTTAAGTTACTTACTCTTTTGTGACATTAATAAATGCAGATATGGAATTAATAAATGCAGACACACTCGCTAGCACACACAAACATTACAGTCGAGAAATTTAAATTTAGTTCTAAGCTAAGGCAATTTGTTCGACTGCTTATTAAACATTGATTCGTATATCTGTTAGGTATTTATGTTAAATGTGCAAAAATTATACCGGATGTGTCGCTTTTGCTAAAACCGTTATACTTACAAATATTCCATGACTTCTAATGCATCAGTGTTTCTGCATAAAAAGAGCAATTCTTTTAACTTGTAAAACCAACTTTAGTATAATTCCACAGCAGAATTGTATTTTCTTGTGAATTGTTATTAACTTAATTATAAATTCAAAATAAAATGCAATGCTTATATCTGTGAGTCACTTATTATGGAAAATAACTAAATTCAGTTAATGACATTAATATATTGTACATTAATAAAATTTTCTCTTGTCACGAAATTGATATTCATTTCTTACTCAGAGATTTGTAACTGTTAAAGCATCGAAACGATAATCGTTTGGGAAATTGATCAGATATTACTAATTGAATTAGCTGATTAATCCATTCACATATATTTTTGCTTTGTTATACGTTTCATCACTATTAACACTAGATAGCCGAAGGCGGTCATTTTGACCGCTTTTCAATTTCAAGTAAAAAAACAACTGTGCATATGGTGACACTTTTTTTTAAAATTTTGTGACTTTTTGTGCCACATAGAATTACGTTTATTATAAAAAAGTCACCAAATTTAAAAAAAAGTGTCATTATATGCACAGTTGTTTTTTACTTGAAATTGAAAAGCGGTCAAAATGACCGCCTTCGGCAATCTAGTGTTAATTAAGTTATTTGCGTTGTCAACACCTTCAAAGAATCTTTGGTACGTTTTTCGTCATTCCTTTTAGATATAATCAAGTTTTGTACATTTTTATATGTCTAGCGTCCTCAACATTTCAGGGACCGTAAAAGTTATAAGTAATATCAAATCACAATTTGTAACCAAAGTTAAAAAATCCATTTGAATAATTTATTTTTCAGCGGAAAAATAAACGTTAATATTTAACTGTTAAAAATTATTTTTATTTTTTCGTTAAAAATAAAACTCTTTAAGGAGTTTAATTTTTTCCGTCGAAAATAAAAAAAAAAAATTTGAGTAGTTTTATTTTTACCATCAAATACAAAAATCATTTCAACGAGTGTCATTTTTTCGTTAAAAATAAATATCAAGTTATAAAGCTTGCTACCAGTTATATAATTACAATTTATAAAACATTGTTCCCATTACAATAAGTAAGTATTAAGTATTATTAATACAATATATGTTAATAGCTTCTGGGAAGAATACCCAACAAAAAAAAAATATGGGAACTGATGAGGATCAGTGGCGAAATCATAAACTATAGTCTTCCCTGCCGTACCCCTTGGTGGACAATGACATGCGTTCCCCACTAATAAATAGTTGTTTCTATAAAAACAATAAACTAAGATTCAGCATGACTATTTTGCAAAAACCATTTGTAATAAAACATGTTTAGTGTATAAAATCAAGAATATTAGTTAGATCATCATACTCTTGACTATAAATTCGAAGGTTCGAGAAGGTTATGTAAGTGATAAGGAGATATATGTGTTCATTTACGTAAAATTAATTTTATTTTCTGATGAAAAAATAAAACTTCTCAAATTAGATTTATTTTCTGACGGTAAAAATAAAAATCCTCCCATGATATTTATTTATGACGGGAAAAATAGCACTCCTTAAATGAGTTTTATTTTTGACGAAAAAATAAGACTACTAAATGTTTCTTTTAGACTGAATAATAACAATCCTTAAATGAGTTTATGTAGCCCAAATTTCCACCTGTTCTTAAGAATTTTTTTCAATCCCGACCGAAGGATGACTTTTTCGATAGAAAGTTGATATTAAAAGAAAATATGGTTGTCATAGAGCAATTTTTATATTATCCATAGAAAATATTTCCATATTTTGGGAAATAAATAAACTGTAATCCGGAGTGTTAACTTCTTCAAACATTTTTGAGTGATTCTCTTTAAGATGTTTAATATAGGAAATTATGAACCCCATATCTCAGAAAGTACTGATTTCAACCACTCCCACACAAAAAATAATCTTGTTGTAACCAGCATCAAAAGGACTATCTAAGGTAACTATTTAATAAAAGTGCTCGCAAAGTATATTTGTACAAAAATTTTATTTTAAAATCATTCTCAAACGAAGATGAAGTACTTAATTACACTGTGCTACAAAATAACAAAAAAAAAATTTTCAGGGGTTCTATTGTACCAATTCAGTTTAGTTGGAGTCCCTGGATCACGAAAATACCTTTGGTTTTTCTGGGTCACTTCGAAAATTAATTTTATAACGGTAAATATGGAGAAAAACGTAGTTTCATGGATTTTCCATTTGAAAATTGAATAACTTATTTACTTTATAACGGATTTATATTATTCTTTTTTTCTTTCGAAGAGTACAATTTTTCCTTTCAAACAAGATATATATTTGGTAAATCGGTTGAGGATTGGCTGAGTTACAGCGGTTGAAATGTGGAAAAATACGCATAAAATGACATAATTTATTTTTCTTCGGACTGTACGATGAAATTATGATATCAAGCCATATAAGTTTTATTATATTACGGGGAAGAAAATCAAATTAGCTTTCGAAAATGATAAAAATCAAAAAAATCGGTTAATAGTATAAATCCGTTATAAAGTAAATAAGTTATTTAAGTTTCAAATGGAAAATCCATGAAACCACGTTTTTCTCTATATTACCGTTATAAAATTAATTTTCGAAGTGACCCAGAAAAACCAAAGGTATTTTCGTGGTCCAGGGACTTCAACTAAACAGAATTGGTACATTAGAACCCCTGAAAAATTTTCGTGTCGCACAGTGTTATTAATCCTTTTCTTTTATATGATATTGAAAAAGGGAATACTTTTCTCGAGTTTTGAAATGTGTATATATTTGAAGATTTAAAAGAGAAGAAAAATAACTTACAAACAAATGTTGTCATTTTGTTGTTGTTTTTTGTAATTAAGAAAAGTCCTTATTTTTGATGGCGGGCATGATAAACCCTCTCTGGAACATCGGAATCCGAAAATGCCAACGGTGATAGAAAGAGTACATGTCTGGCTCTCGTATGAACTAGGATTATTGACTTCGCTAAAAAATTAACAAAATGGCGTACATTAAAAAAAAATATTTTTTGGAAAATCGCCGATTTGTTACCACAAACCAAGTTAAAAAAAATAGGGAAGGTTTTCACCGAAACGTCCCAAAATTTCCCACATCTTCTTAGATTAAGTCAGATCAAAATATAGATTTTAAATGCTCCTGGCGATTGAAACACCTTTGATGTGCGATAATAAGAAGTAGTCATTGGGTGCCAAGTCAGTTCCACATTTTGTCCAGTAACTGATGCACAATAATTTGTCTTCTCTTGTTCCTTTTTTCGAATTTCTACGAGACAAAAGCAAAGAAATTGAGGTGAACCTTTGAGAATTATCCTCCGACGCACTATGGGCCAGAAATCCATTTTTTGGCCATAATTAGAGTATTGGGTTTATGAAAAAAATAAATATATTAATTAAATTTGATTTATAGCCAATTTGGTTGAAAAGCGTGCTAAAAATCTCCAAACTACCAAATATTGTGGGGTTCGTTTATGTAAGGTCTACCCCAAAATTTAAGTCAATATTGATAGTCTTTGGTAAGAGGATTTCACACTAAATGAGAATTCAAAATACTAAATTACAGCTAATTTGGTTGAAGAACGCGGAGAAAATCTCAAAAAAAAAAAAGCAATAGGGGTTCCGTTATATGGGGGCTTTCCCAAATACTTGAGCAAAATTGATAATTTTTGGTACCTTCAAATTACTTTTGGTACTTTTGGGACCTTAAAATACCAAATTACAGCTAATTTGGTTGAAGCTGAGGTAATATGTACCAATTTTATCATCTGTATGTTAGTAAAAGTTTATATTATCGATAATAACTCTTAAGTTTATGAGCGGTCGCAGATGGTCGCAAAAAAGGTTTTATAACTCAATTTTTTTGGGAAAAGTTAAATTTATAAGTTTTACATGAAATTTTTTATAATTACGTTCAAATTACTTATAATTTTCACTTCCATTATAATCAACAGTTCCTTATGTTTAATTGGCCGTCATTTTCTATTAACACTAGAACGCCGAAGGCAGTCATTTTGACCGCTTTCAATTTCAAGTACAAAAGCAACTGTGCATTTAATGACACTTTTTTTAAAAATAGGGTGACTTTTTGTACCTCATAGAATTACGTTTATTATAAAAAAATTCACCAAATTTAAAAAAAAAGTGTCATTAAATGCACAGTTGCTTTTATACTTGAAATTGGAAAGCGGTCAAAATGACCGCCTTCGGCGTTCTAGTGTTAATATATTGACGCATGCGCCAAAAATTGAATTTCAGGCCCATAGTGTGGTGTAAGAATGTCTCAGTAACATTTTTATCATTTTGAGGGTATCAAAATGTGTATTGAACATGACTTAAGTTGCAAAGAATATTACGATGTGCAAAATTAAACAGATTTGATCAAAAAAATCATAGGTTCTAAAACCAATACTTTTTTAGGCACATTTTTGCCGTAGCAAAGTATATACCTAATTAGTCATTAGGCTGAGTGTATTTTTCTAAAAAAAAAACTAAAAAACTCTTAAAAGCACCCTTGTACCAAAAAAAATCACGTCAAGTTTTGGTACAATTGAGGAGATTAAAGGAAAATCGAAACATAAAGAGGTCTTCGAGGATTGAAAACCCCTGTCAAACTTGTAACTTCAACAATATATTTACTAATAATACACGCTTCATCAGGTCTTTACGGTTCTTTTTTGATCAGACCTCGTACAAATATGTTTGGTTGTAGCATATTTGTACATCAATTTTAATGCTACGAATTAGAAAATATTTTATTTTTTTTTAAATGATGTGCTTCCCTAACAGACCACCACACTTGAGGTAATCTCCACTTCGCATTTATAAGCCATTAATAATTTGTATCTACAATTTATTCATTGTTTGATTTTTATTGGAAATATTTCTCCACTTATGGAAAGTATTTCTGGAAATATAACATAGCCGCACAATAGTACTCGTACATAAAATGGATTTTCAAAACTTAGACAACTACTTAAAAAATTTGTGTTTTTTTTTTAATAGCAAATTGTTTATATTTCGTTACTATAAACCATTAAGAGAATATTTACGTAATTAGTAGAAGTAGTTCAAGTGATAGTTTTATATTAGCACTCAATGGCATTTTTCTTTTCTAAAAACCAATTGAATGTGAGCTCACTAAATATATTATACAATATGTATTCTGACAAATGATATGTAGAGAATAAATTAAATTATTTTTTTATCCACATTAAATTCATTCTTTCTTTTGTATTGTGTAATTCATCTAAACACTAATTAGGAGTGAATATTGAAAAATATTCATTGATTATTTCCTACCTACTAATTTATTTTTATTTCACATTTTGTTGTTGTTGTTATACTATTGCAGATATCATGACATTGTTAAATTATTTCAAACGCTAATTTCAACTCATTAGTTATTCAATATTTATTTGCTTTGGCAAAACAAAGTCATTTACTTTGTTTGCAAAAAATGTTTACATTTTCAGATATATAATGTCATTTAAACATAGCATACTTTTAGGCTGATATAAATAAAGGTCTGAGAACAGTTTTATGCTAGCAATCACTTAATGTGTACACTTTTTTTATTTCACAACATTATTATCTTATTAAAATTACCAGCGAGGAAGGGTGCAAAATCATAGGACCTACTATGTGATACCCTACATAATAATATACATATGCATATAATACATTACCCAGGGAACCCATTATTTCGATATATTTCATATATCAAAATAATGGGTTCCCTGGCCCATAAATAAACGTCACATATAAGGTTTTCGCCGACGCTATATATATATATATATATATATAATACCGTGGTGATAATGTTTATTGGCATGTAGCTCAAAGTCCCCAAATTTGTAATATATAAAGTCTTTTCCTCTCTACCTGCAATTGTTTTTTTTTTTTTTTTTGGCAAAATTTAGGATTGTTGGTCGATAGTTGGATTGCTAACTCATGTTATCCAACTCTGCAGATTTGAAAAAAAAACTGTCTATCTAACTACTGAAAATTATATAACTTTACTACGAGGAGGGCCTAAACAATATGTTACGGCGACGTATTTGGGGAATATTCAATGATATATCCTCTGAATGTCCTAATTACCTATTTTTAGCCCCATCGCATAGAAAATGCGACTAATTCTAGTACAAGTACATTTGAAATGTCGGCTGTTGCTTTTGGTGTGTCTACTATTATAAGCAGAACACAAGGTCAGTTGTGGTATAACTGGTTTTACGCAATACGTCCCAGTCGCAAGAGAACGTCATCAACCGATTAAAACTTTGAAAAGTGAACAAAATGATTTCGGATAATCGTCGAATCACTATCAGAGATGTTGCTGAAAGCTCATGCTCAGCAATTTTAACGGCAGTTTTAAGGCATTAAAAGTGCGGCAGCCAAGATTGTTCCAAGATAGCTATATTTTGAGCAAAAACAACAATCCAGATTAACTGAAAAATGTCATAACTGCTGACAAATCATGGGTGAATCGAAAAATCACGTCATGGCTTTTATCGCTTTTTTTCATTGACTGCACTGGCGGGATAAATCATTCTATCCACAATGTTGTACAGTCCATAAAGAATGCCACCATGTTTGCGCGAAGTACACATATCGGTGATTCTAGGTGAGTGTTGATCCATTTAAAAACGTTAGCGACAATTTATCGTCGTTGGAGACAGAGACGTAAGCAGGGGGTGGGCCCTGGTTGCCCGGCCCATAATTCAAAAATATGACCTACGGCAAATTTGTTCTTCTGGATTCTTAATATAATCGATAATAAGGAATTTTTCGACCACCCAAAATCTTGTTGCATCGAATTTTTAATTTATTTTTATTTTAATAAAAACTCATATTTTTTATCCTCCACAACAAGGTGGTGTGTATATTAAATTTGTCATTCCGTTTGCAAAACCACAAAATATTCGCTCGAGACCCCATAAAGCATATGTACATATTCTTGATCCGAACAAAATTCTACGTCGATTAATGCATACTAGTCTGTCTATTAAAATCGCGATAGCGCTGGCAATATTGATTTACTCCAAAGGAGTTTGGTGCTGTAAATGGGATTAATCGTTCCACCTTATGGTAAAGCCCCCATATAGCGCCGCCCAAAAATATTTTAGGGATTTTCGGCACTATATTCCACCGAATTGGCTGTAATATAGTATTTTTGATTCTCCCTGGGTAACAAATCTTCCTACCACAAATTATCAATAGCGGTCCTCATTTTAAGAAAACCCAAATTTTCGTTTTGGTTTTGGGTACGTTATCCACCGAATTAACTGTAATATGGTATTTTGAATTTACTTTAGGTAAAATATATTCGTGCCAAACATGATTAATATTGGATTTTACATGTTTGTAAATAAAATCTCAAAATCACTCTGAGAATGCAGATAATACAGAAAAAACAGTTCGGGAACGGAAACCTAGTAAAAATTTAAAATCAGGTGACAATCTAAAATCCACACAACAGCATTTAGTTCCAATTTATATTAGGCGAGTTTAATTATGGCAAGGAGAGAGGGGCAAGGGGAATAGAAATTGAAAAAAAATTGCCGGACCGGCGATTTTCTGTCAATTCGTTTTGTAAATTTGGTTTGTAGTATCAGTAATTTGAAATACCAATCCAGAACATTGTCAAAAAATATTTTTGAAATCGAATTGCCTTGTATAGACGAATGAAGCAAGTTCAAAAGAGAACGATAAAAATTGCCGCAAGTAAACTCGCCTAATATGAATCAGGACTTACATGTTTGTAAATAAAATTGGCACTATATGATACCCTATGGGGCCGACTATGTGATACCCTTCACCACTTTGGGTATATTCAACAGATGAATCATAACAGGCGTTGAATTTTTGATGCGCCATTTACATGAAAACCAATTTCATCGAAACTTGTCACAGGTTAAGTTATGCTAATTTCAGTCTGTTTTGTGTATATCGGACAGTACGTTGTGCAAAATTTTTGTCACTTTTGTGTAAAATCGGACGAAAATGTATATGTAGAATCTATATCAACATTTGAACCGATTTCAATGAGACTTGCCAGAGATTAACTTATATAAACTACAGTTCATTGTACAAAATTGTGTGGCAACCGGACAAACTTTGGGTCTTTAGTGGCAATTTACATCAAATCGGAAGAAAGAAATATATAGGAGCTATATCAAAATCTGAACCGATTTTCACGAAACAACACAGTACACTATACCAAATTTCGTGCAAATCGAAAGATATATAGGGACTTTAGTACACCATTTACATTAAATCGGACGAAAATATATATGGGAGCTATATCTAAATCTGGACCGATTTTCAGGAAACTTAACACACACACCATTGTAGACCTAATTCAGTACGCTATGCCTAATTTCGTGGAAATCGAAAGTTATATAGGGACTTTGGTACATCATTTTCCTTAAATCGGACGAAAATATATATGGGAGGTATATCTAAATCTGGCCTGATTTTTCCCAATTTCAAAAGGGTTCTTCCTTTGGCCAAATAAGTGACCTATGCCAAATTTCATGCAATTCGGATCATAAATGCGATCTGTACTTTGTTTACAATTTAACATGGACAGACGGACGGGTGGACGAACATGCTTAAATCGACATAAAAAGTGATTCTATGCATATTCTCAAAAGGAACCATACATAATACCCTGTACCACAGTGTGGTGGAGGGTATAAAAACGTCATAATATTATAAAATCGATTGCTATTATGTCTGTTCTGCTTGCTGTTAAGTCTGTTGGCATTTATTTCTATGGTATATGTATAGGATATGAGAACACAATTTTTTTATTCTAGTCTCTTAAATTTATTTAAAGTTTTTATGGTTTCGGAGTAAAGGGACGCTTTTCTTGCAAAAATTTTAAAGGCAGTAAAACATAGTATTATGTACACAGCTCGACTAACTCCACTTTTGTCCCGAAGTCCTTTTTTATTCATTTCTTTTATATTTTTAATGTCTTTCCTGAGTAATAAAAATTAGCGCCGTTTTCTTTATAAAGGAACTTTCATTTTATTTCTAATCAGATAATTAAATCGTAATTGTTGTTTAATCAATAATTACCAACTGTTGATATTTGCTAACAATTGTGAAAAACAAACTTTGGGAAATTTTGGATTGACAGACTTTTAAGCAATAATTACTTCAGGTATGTATACAAACACTCATACATTTAAAATTATTGAAGTGACAGACTTTTAAGCATTAATAACTTAAGTCATTTTATAAATAATCATAATTTGATATTTCGACTTCTCAATGGATACAAACCCCCATTTGAATATTGTCAGCAAAATACAGTCCATTTGTTATGTTAACCAGAGATGGTCCGTCAGAAACAGTGACGTAAATGACATACATTTCCGACGTATGATACATACGTCAGAAACGTCGAAAACCCACCAAGATATGTGTAAAAATAATGTATATTTATGAAAATAACTGTGTATGGTAATAATATTAACATAAATGACATTTACTACATTTATTACATTTTATACAGATATATGACGTTTTCGACGTTTACACCTTTTTGACAGTCGAAAATCTAAAAACTCGTCGCACTGACCATCCCTGATGTTAACTCATTGCGGAGGACCACTCGTCTGTGTATGGTTACGAAGAAATACAAGTAAAAGTTTATTTAAGTGGTAGCAAAGTGTTTGCTAAAACTATTTTTATTACGATTCGTTTAAAAATAAATTGTCTTCGTGACTTTCTTAGATTTTTTTTTCAAATTAGTTGTTATCACTGACTGTATCATGTCTATGTTAAGTTAATCATCTTGTTATAACTATTCTATATAAAAAAGGGACTTGAAACCAAGAAAAACCTATTTGCCTTGAATGTTTGTAGACATGTGAGCTTAATAGTTATAAAACTTACGACGTTATGTCTGCACACGAATGTGACAGAATAACATTGTATGTATGAAATACTTATATTGCTTTTGCTGCTTTTATGATACCATTATGGGTACTTGAGTATGAGTTTCAACTGAAGTACAATGTAGGATAACAGAAAATAAATAAAAGAAACAAAAATCGCACATAGTCGCCTATTAGATATACTACTGAGCATTTATTATAAAAATATTATGATAAAGTATTTCACTACAAAAGTTGTTAGTTTTACAGAAAATATATAATGAATGACACCATATATATATATATATATATATATGTAAAACATGGGTATATATATAACAACATGGGTAAAAACAAGGTGAGACAACTCAGGGTTTCTCTCAATTTGTGACTAAGTTCCTCATTTCCCTACCTTCGTGCTAAAGTAAAAGTAGTAGCCTACAAAATAAGGAACGTACTCCTTATGTATCTTTTTTCGAAAAAAAATTTCATCTACCTTTGAATGATTTTGACATTTTGATGCTCGATTTGAATTTTTCTTTTAGTTTCAATGCACAATCACGAATTTCCAAAAAAAATATATATCTTGTGTATTTAGTATGTACGGCTTCAGTGTAATTCTGATCCGAAGGTGGAAATTTTGTGCGATCAAATTTCTAAAAAAACCTATTTTTCCGGTGAAATTTTTATATCTGTCATTTGATTAATATGGGTATCCGCGATCAGTAAGTTTTTTACGTTCCGGATAAAATTAAATGGAACGCACTGAAATAAGTATTATTTTAGGGTGCACACCGAAATATTCGCGTTTTACGAGTTTTTGGGTACTTCAATGCAACATGTAGTACATCTTAGAACCGCATGCGCATCAAATGATTTTGAGGATTACACGATTTAGACGCAATTTAAAATGTTTTATTTTAAGATTTATTCCTATTTATAGAAGATAGATTTTCGGAAGGGTCTTGCTATCATCCGCAAGGAGCATACTTATACACAAGATGTGAATATTTTTATATTTGTCAATTTTTTGGTGAAATTGGGGAAAAATGGAAGACCCACATTTTTTCTGAAATTTCTTGTATAAAACCAAAAACAAATAATTTTTCTTAATATCTTGTTTTATTGTCGCTGTAATTTACAAATCGCTTCACTGACTTATATATATATATATATTTTTTTTCGTGATTATTATAATATATTCATATTCTTATTTTACGAAGGAACGTTTTTGTTCAATATAATTAACGGCGTATTTTTAAGATTTTTTTCTTATTCCCAAAATTAAAACCTTGATAACATTTGCGCGCATCAGCCAAAAATTTGATCGCGAACGGATTCGGAGTCAGGAAATTTTTTCTTATTGACGAAAACAAAAATGCCGATTTTTTGAAAATGGGATATTAAAAATTTTGACGATATTGCCCATATATATCGTAGACCCGTTATAGTTGATATATATTCTTGATCGGAATATAACTCTATGTCGATTAAACCATGTCCGGTTGTCTTTTGAAATTACGATATTAATATTTAACATACATTATTCCAAGGAACTTAGGTGTTGAAGATTTTAGTCCTAATCCATGTCACTGCAATTTGGCATACTTATGCAATTTGGCCATTTTCATAAGAAAGGGGAAATATTTTGACATAAACTCACTCAGTACAAGTTGAAGTACGACTACATGTTATGCTCTTTTCAGAGACTTTAAAAATTAATTTGTGAAAAATGCAATTACCTTGTGGACATTTTTATATTAAAATATTTTATAACATTCGACGTGTATTATCTCGACTACATAAATCATTGTATGCCGATGAAATAGCATTGCATACATTATGAAAATCGGTTTTTATGGATTCAGTAGTGGATGATGGTGGTTCCATTATTTGGGATCTATACAAAAATTAAGACCATATATTGAAGAAATTAATATGCATAAATATATTTTATGAGGTGGCTACCGACATTAAAGTTTTTATTACACGCAAAGTGTAGTTCACTTATACAGTCATATCTCAGTAAATTGAGATATAAATTATACTTTAAATAACGCCAATAAAATTCTTTTCAAATATAAATTGATTAAATTTACTATTCACACATAAAAATGCTGACATCAATGTAATGCCAAAATTCAATTTTAATCTGTTACTAATAAATGACCGAAACAAACACACAATATTTTGTACAACAGAAAGGTGTAGCGCCAATTAACCTCTTGAAAATAAACCATATTTTAGATATTCGCAAATAATTTCGAACATCTATTCGCAAATTTACTGTCTTCGGATAAACAACACAAACAAATTGTATCAATAATAAATAAACAATTTAACGGTAGAGACAATCCGCAGTGGGACGGACGGCCGATACAAGTGCAAAGCTATTAAGTTCGATTTCATGTTATTTTCGGGTATTTTTATTCAAGTGTAACAGCCATTCATCATCCAACATCGACACTCGGTGCGAATAATAGAAGCATTGATTTTTTATAGCGTAGCATATTTCTATTGTTGTTTTTACTGTTGTTCTTGAAAAAAGCCAAACCGAAAAAAATACTCTTATGAATAGTTTGATATTGGGAGTCATTCAAGAGATTTAAACAATCATAATAATAGTAAAAAATTAATATTAAAGAAACAAAAATATGACCAACTAAAGCTTCGAAAATCTGTGCGAGATGTACTTTCGTTTTCTGCGACAATCAATGTCGACCGTCTAGTCGCCACCGTTACCGCGTTGGTGACCAACGCCACCACCAACATCGTTTTGGTGCGTTTTGTGTAGTTATTAAATAGTTGTCAATTGTTCATCCTATCAATCATTTTGATCAAAAAGTGAAATTAAAATCTCATTTATGACTTGATTTTGATTTTTATTTCGAATTCAATGGTCAATCAATTGTCCGAACACCTTTGGCATTCATTGCTTCTCGAAGTGCTGTTGATATTTCATGTGTGTTGTTATTACTAATTTGGCAAGCTGTGCGAACAGATTGTGTTGAACAAACGGCCGTACGCCGCATTGAAATTCCAAACCATTAATTTGAAATATCCAACATCTATCGTATGT
>NW_026878528.1:0-23774 GCF_032173495.1 Musca vetustissima | reverse complement strand
CCTCTTCACCAGCTCATTTGTTTTGAACTTTTCTTTGAGCTTACAATAATGGAATTGACGAGGCAATGGCATTTTTATTTTTTTCTGGTTTGCCCACTTTCCCACCCACACCCCATTGGTGTTATTGAGGAGGAGTAGAAAAAAACGAACTTGTGGGATATTACTTTAAAAACAGTAGCATTAATATTGACTAATGCGGGTACACTGAAAGAATGTTGGACTGGTAAAATGAAATTTAATTGGAATAATATGATTTCGAAAAATAGGATATATTGATACGTTGTATGTAAAATACAGAAAAAAGTAACACTCATAATAATTATACCCTACCCAACTATGGTGTCAGGGTATTACAGCTTTGTGCAGCCCCAAGATCTTATAAGAGCGCGGAATATTAGTCATAGACCCACAGTTAAGTATACCGATCGTCGATTAGCTGAGTCGATCTAGACATGCGTGTGCATAATTTGTAAGCACGATACAGGCCACAATTATTGAACAATCTTCACGAAATTTTGCACGTACGATGGTTTCTGGTAATGATCCGTTAATATTTAGAAGATGGAATGAACTAAAAACTTAATATTTGTTAGTTGTTCTGGTCACTCTAGAGGCCACAAATTATGACCCGAAAACAACGAAATTTTACACCAGGAAGGTAATCTGGCCAAAGAATAAGCATGACTCTTTTGATGAAGAACGATCAGTTATTAGCGGGACAAATTGACCCAGTATATCAAAGAGGACTGGGTGACCTTTAAACTGATACTAACTATACCGTTGTATGTACTCGGATGTGGGAGTTATACGAAAATATTTGAAGGTGTTTATGTGTTATGATGATAGAGCAGAAATGTCGCTTTGAAAAAGTTTCGGTTATGATCCAGGACGACGCCTATAATTTTCGGTGATTTTCAAATGATATTTAGGGTGTGCAATGAACCGAAAATTTTATTTGTGTCAGATTTTCTAATCGTTCTTAAAGCGATTATTATATGCAAAAAACACCTATTTTACACGGTGAAAGGGATATAAATAAATATTTAGAAAGGCTCGGTCAATATTCCGAGGGTTAAATCAACCAAAACCTAAAGTGACCAAATTTTTTATTTTGTGGAGTAAATATTCACCTCTTTAAAATAAGATTTGGAAAATATGCCAGGATTAGAAAGTGAAACTTTTGACCTATATTGGGTCAAGAGGGTGTAAATATCGTTCAATATTGCCCAGACTCAGAGTATGGAACACCAGAAAATTAGACTTTCATGGTAGTTGTGCAGGGTATCATATAGTCGGCTCCGTCCGACAGTAATGCTCCGCTTAACTTTTACAAATATCGGGCGGTATTTCAGTCACAACTTGACTAAAGTTGGTTTTTAAGCTGGAAGGTTTATATGCCCTTAACGGTCTAAGGATGCCAAATCGATGATGACCAACTATAGCTTTGGGAACTATGTTGTTTATACATGCAATTAACATCCCCATAAAATATCAGGCGGTCATCGGGGGGAAAAGAAATCCATTATTTTTATATGAACTATAGAACTTTCCGAATGCGCCATGATTTGTTGCCATTTTAAAGGTAACTTCATAATGCCTCTCTCATAGAAGGCCTGATCTCTATTTGCAAAAAGCTCTAGTAGTCGATTTTCACAATCCTCCCTACATACAAATTTTTTAACCATTAAAGAAATTTTGCAATGCAAGAAGAAGAAGATGATAATCGCTTGGTGCCAAATCCGGACTGTATGGCGGATGCATTAAAACTTCCCAACCAAGCTCCCGAAGTTTCTGTCGAGTCCTCTCCTGTTGGCCAATTCTGGCCGTTTCTAGTCAATTGCTATATTCAAACGGTCCAGTTGTTGACAGTAGAGATCAGAATTTAGCGTTTGACCATATGGAAGCAACTCATAATAAATAATTCCCTTCCAGTCCCACCAAATGCATAGCATAACCTTCCAGGCCTTTAGTCCTGGTTTGGCCACCGTTTGAGGTGCTTCACCGCTCATTGACAACAATCGTTTTCGCACAGGATTATCGCATGTGATCGATTCCATCCATCCAGTCACCATCCGTTTAAGAAATGGTTCTATCTCATTTCGTTTGGCCAAGGCAAATGGATATTCGATCCATCCTATTTTTTCTATTATTCTATTAATTGTTATATTTTTTCTATTAATTGTTGTTGCATCCTAACATCGATCTTCTTTTTGAATCCAGCTTTGTGTAAATGGTTTACAACAGTTTTATGCTCGATTTTTTGCTTCTGGGCGATGTTACAACATCTAACATGGCGGTCAACTTCGATCATTTCTACGATTTTATCGACATTTTCGACGACCGGCCTAACGGATTTCTTTTTACCCAACCAAAGTAATGATAGACAGTAAACAAGCCACGAAAACAATAACAATAAGTGCCATCGCATTAGATGTAAATAATGCCAAACCTTGTAGCGCAACGCGTTTAAAACTGAGGTTATGGTCAAAGCAAACCCACAAAATTCTTTGGGACTTGAAAAAACACAAGAATGTTATGGAAGGTCCAAATGAGGTTAAGAAAAAGCAAATCTTAATGTTAAAAAAGAAGAGATTACCAGACAGACAGGTATTCTCACAGGACATAACATCTTGCGGGCCCACTTACACATGATTGGATGGAAGAAGAGATTACCAGACTGACAGGTATTCTCACAGGACATAACATCTTGCTGGCCCACTTACACATTGGATTGGATGCGAGGGAGGCAGTTGGTGCAGACCGTGTACAGAAGACAGGGAAAGATTGGAACATCTCCTGCGCCACTGTCCAGCCTTTTCAAGCTTTCGAACCCAATTCTGGGGAAATGAGACTTTTCGCAAAAAACCGACCTAAGTGGATGTGAATGGAAAAAACTGAAGAACTTCACAAATAAAGCAAGAGGTGACATCATCTAGCCTATTTTCTTCTCTAATGTACACAACAGGCCACACACAGGCTTAAGTATATGCCCTTCCATTGGACATGTGGTGGTGTAAACCACCCTCTTCTCAACCAATCACGAACACCTTTGGAAACTTCAAAAAAATCAGCAAATATCATTGAGACTCCATTCGGTAAGCAGTGCAAAAATTCGTCCCAACTGAAAAAAACATTGGTGAAATGAAACGAAATTTTTAGCATCTGAAACGATTTTCAACAATTTGAGCTGTGAAAATTTGTACTTTCTTTACAATAATACATAGCCAGACGGACAGACAAACGAACGGGCCCTTCTGTTATTAAAACATAGGCACAAAGACATGATAACCGGTACCACAGTGTAGTGTAGGGTATAAAAAGGAAGTGGGTGTTACAATAAGTACCATGCAGTACCATTCCAGTACCTCCCCAAATAAAACTAATTCTTTCAACTGTGACTAAAATACACTGCAACAAAAAACAAAAGCATATTGATAAAAAAAACTCCTTTTAAAAATCACAAAAAATATATTTTCTAATCTTCAAATAACTTTACAGTCAATATGTTAAAGATCAAGTTTTTGTTGTTGGTGGTGTTGTTAAAAGTATTTAAGCTTTCAATGGTTGGGGAGTAACAAAAAGAGGAAAGACAAGTCAAAGAAAGTTTTCTTCTTCTTGTTTTTCTCAAACAAAATCATCAAAATCATTGCGTGTGGAAAATGGCATGTGCCGTCATATGGCATGTAAAAGTTTCTTATTTTCCTACCGCCAATGGTCTTAAGATAAGAACAATTTCCTTTTTTATGGTTAACGCTTAAGTACAATTTTGAGCAAGTTTAAGACAAAATAGCATTAAAAACTTAAGTTAAGTTAACAAAAGGAAGAAAAAAAATAAATTCGAACAGATGACTCATTTTCCGCAAAAGATAAAACCATTTAGAAATTCTTCAGCTGATTTAAATAGAATTAGATATAGGGAATATATAAGGCAATTGACCCAAACATTTTTTTTTCATTTTATAAGTGGATTTTTGAAAGAAGATTAAAAGTTTTATTTTTGTGTTATAACGGAAACCCTGCATGAACGTGGGATGAATAACTTTATACTTAAATAAATATGTGACAAATGTGTATATCTATTCTACAAAAAAATTCCATAAACTGACTTTATTTGATTTATTTTCATTCTCCATACACGAATTTGATTCATTTAAATGTGTTGTAATATATTTTTATTTGATTTTTCATTACGTTTCAAGCTTTATGAAGGTGACTATAACTATCACCTACACACTATTTAGTTATTAAAACTTCTGAGACATTGGCTAATTAAAATATTCAAAATTTATTTTCTTTATATTCAAATAATTAAAAAAAAAGAAATAATTGAAAGTCAAATTTTCTCAAAAATCTCTTTTTAATTTTCTGTTAATTCTTAATTCGTTAAGTTTTATTTGTACTGCGATTCTGAAAAGTTATTATTGACTCCCTAGTAACATTATTTTTTTTTAAATAAACCATTAAATTGACCTTTACCTTTGATTCTCACAGTAATATTCCATTGAATTTCATTTTCAAAGAATTTGAATACAGAGAATATTTTTTTGCATATACAATTCAGTTGAACTTTATAAAGTATGCATCATTTGATTGGAAATAATTTGTCTTTTCAATTGGAAAATTCTGCTTCAATAATACCGTGTCCTTTAACAATATTCAACCAAATAATGTGTACTAAGTGTGCTCGGTAGTAAATTATATCGATGACTTTCGAGTTAATTGAAAAGCCTCAAGCATTCTTTTCAATTTCGTATTCTTTTCATATTATCTCCAAATAATGCTTTACATTTCGCATTCAAATTATTTTGTGATTGAATATTTATTAAAAAATGATATTGGTTACATTATTGCGAAATCAATAATAATAAAAATATCAAATTTCGTTAAATATTTTAGGACGAGTTATTGAAGAGAATATATGACATAATGAATTAAAAATAATTAAACCACGGCACCCTACACTCCTAGAACTGTGTGTAGTTCAGTTGACTCGTTAGCAGGCTATTTGTTCCATGTTATTAAAAATACTTTTTTAGCTTTCAAATCATATGCATATACTTTTTATCGGTTGACTAAAACTGGTAGTAACACTATTTCCTTTCATCGGTGTCTTTAGTTTTGGATGGAGTCAACAACGAAACAGTGTAAGAAAACTTTACCATTGGACCTAGGTTAGGTTGAAAAGAGGGGTGGTTTACACCACCACATGTCCAATATTAGAGAAGGAAGAAAGTTTGAAGAAGTCACGTTTTGATTTGATTGTTTTAAACGTCTAAGAATACTGTTTTTCCCATTCACATCCCCTTAGGCCGGTTACTTCACGAAAGCTGTAATTTCCTAGAAATAGGGTTCGGTAGATTGAAATGGCTGGGCAGTGGCACAGGAAATGTTCGAACGTTTCGTTGTCTTCTCCACACGCTCTACACCAGTTGTTTTCCTCGCATCAAATCTTGTGTAAGTGGAGCCGTGTTATGTGCTGTGAGAATACCGAACAGTCTGCTGATTTCCTTTTGTTTAGTGTTGTGTCTTATCCTCATTTGGGTCTCCCCATAAAATGTATATATTCCGTTGCCCACATGACCTTAGTTCTAGACGCGTTGCACTAAAAAGTTTGGCTTTATTTACATATATTGTAGGTCTGTCGGTCGCACTTCTGGCGAGTATATTCGCTATCTCAAGAAATTATTTATGATTTTTATACATTCTAATACAGTTTTGATTTTAAATGTTTTAGAGGTTATAGTTTTTATTGCTTGTTTACTGTCTGTCATATTGATTATATTCTGACCAGAGTTAGTATTAAACCAGTTTAGAACCCCCGTTATAACCTGAACATCCGCCAGCAAGATCGTATTGTGATCTAGTAGAGCTAAGTGAAATTTCTGTTCTCAAATCGTTTATGAACAATTCCATTTCCGACTTTTCTGCTAGCTGGAAGCCATCTGTGTAACAAAAGTTTTTAGGGGGTATGTTTGCTAGTGTTTCGCAATAACATATGTCCCTGTTTGGTATGATAGTTTGACTGCATTAATTGAGGATGCTATTGTGATTTGTACTATATTTTGGTGTGCCCTATTGTGTACGTTGTCGTTCCCACCCGTTCTTAGCTGCTACAGCCGTTTTATATCTTATTTGGAAGTTAATTGGATGTGTATACACACATATACCTAGGAACATTTTATCTGGACTTTTCTTAACGATTTTACATTAAATTTTTTTGTTCATTGCTGTTCACTAGACTACCGAGGCATGTGTTAGAATTGCTCTAATAACGCTCTTTTAGACCCAATGTATCATCTTTGGATTAAAACCCCATTTAGAACCTACAGCTCTTCTGCGGAAGAACCACTATCTGTGGGCTTTATCTACCCTGTCCTGTATGTGGTCTTTCCATATTCAACTTTATTTGATATGGTTACCACTTTGTTTTGAAAGATACTGCCCTGTTTTAGACTTCTTAGAGAAGAGACATATCTACATCATGACCGAATTTACGTTAAGGTCCCACGGACTCGCTCAATTTTGGTCGACCGTTTCAGCCTCTCAGAAGTATTATAAAATCGAGAGCATAACATACGGGTCGAAATCCATCCCCGTTAAGGGCATTAAGAGACTATTGATAGCGGTAACATAAAGCAGCGGTAATAAAATCCCTCCCTGCGGAGTTCCTTGTCCTATATTGTCCCTGATATTTATGTATTCTTGGCTACAGTTTACACATTTATTCCATAGCAGGTGGCTGACCCAGACTATGATTGTCTGGTCAACTCGAAAGGTCTCTAAGGATTGAATAAGTGTTTCAGTGTCGACATTATTGAAAGATCTCTCAATAAACTTTTTCTTC
Organism: Musca vetustissima; assembly: GCF_032173495.1. Classification (NCBI taxonomy): domain Eukaryota; kingdom Metazoa; phylum Arthropoda; class Insecta; order Diptera; family Muscidae; genus Musca; species Musca vetustissima. The sequence continues at coordinate 16,930 of NW_026878528.1, read as the reverse complement.
TCGAAAGTGCTTTTAATATGGTGTTCCACCTCCTGCATAGCGGTATCCTCTGATCTTCCCTTTTACGTATACGTGTCGATTGTACTTTGCCGTATCGTTGGATATCTTGCTCTTAATCAATCCGTCGACTGACCGTTCCTTAGTTTTGACTAAGATTTAAGTTGGGCTTATTGGCCGATAAGATTTTTGTGTTGTGTAGTTCGCGAGTATTAGTATGAATACTACCCTAACTTCCTGCCAAGCTTTTGGTGCGTGCGCAAACCGTTAACACGCGTTAAATATGGCCCTTTCATCCCCTAGCACTCTTATTTCATCAGATATCGTTTAGCGGCGCTTGTCATTTTGTTATATTCATTCCTGTGAGTGTGTATGTTGTCCCAGTATACTGAAGATTTCTTGCGACGACCTCTATTGTAAAGTCTTCCGACCTATTTCCCTTTGTTTCGAATCTGCCCGGTCATCTAAGATTTTTCGAAGGCAGATTTCTTTCCTCGACAACTTTCGTCGAAAAGCTTTACAATTATATCCGTTAAATTGTTGACATTCCTTTCTATATGACAGTGTTTATGTATTCATAGTTTAACTGCCCTAACCTATATTTTGTCAGTCTCCCGAAATTTAGTCAGTTCGTAATTGACTTGTTTCGGAAGAATACTGATTTTGGCGGACGTTGGATTTAGATTTATGTGATTTTTTCGGTCTTGGCAATATATTCGTTTCTATTGTGATGATAAGCTTTGGTTTCAAGGTCGTAGTCATAAAGCTATTATCCGTCACCAGCTACGACGTTTTGGAGGTAATCTGGATCGTTGTTCACGAAGTTTAACAGCTCCTGAGCGATGTCCACCTGGCGTTGTTTTCGCTCAAAATTTAGACAATCGGACTACACATTTCGTGTCTAATAGATCCGTATCAAGAGCTTGGCATGAGCCGAACAATTTCCAATATCATCTGCAATTTCTTTGATAGTAAGTCGACCATTATCCAAAATCATTTTCTTTACAGCTTAAAATGTCTTCATCGATTTTTGACATGCGCCATCGGTTATATCGGTTATACCACAATGGAACTTTTTTCCAAAAAATTGGCAGGAATTTTATATTTTCGATCCTCCTCAATATTTGCCCAGTTTTCAACCAATTTGGCTCTAATTTGATATTTTGTATTCTTGTTGACCTAGGTCGTGATATAGCCCCCGTATAACAATACCCACAATTTTCGATATTTTGAAGGCATTTTTTTAACAGTCACACGTAATTTTGGGTACTTTCCACGTCCTAGCCAAACTTCCGACCTGAGTGTCGGTTGGAAACTGGGCCAATGTTATCCCAAATCTTTCATGACTTTAACATCCAAATACAACAAAATAATTTGCTCCAGTTAATTTACTTTTCCCCAGCACAAAACGAATAAATTTTGTATTTCAATCTCTTCATGTGCGGGACACCCTTTTCAATCTAACTAAATGAATCTTTCAGTTATGCTTTATGATGCCACATAAAAGCTGAAATGTTAAACGCTATTTCATTTATCATTTCATTTATGACCTTTGAGTGTTTTACTTTTAATATTTGTGTTTGTTTTTTTTTCTCTCTTTTTGTTCTCATTCAATTGTTTATGAATGAAAATGAAACTTTGTCCATTCATTATTTGGGTTATTAGAAAATACTTTGTATATATGTAGTAGATAGGTGCATTTTCATGATGCCAAGGGGTATATTTGATTTTTTGTTATTGTTCGTTTGCTTGTTTGTATTGTGTATCAGGCATTCTTTGTTTTAGAACTTTTGTTGGCCTAAAGCCAATTTAAAACATTGCACAAATAATACCCAGTAGTACAGCAGCATAACATTCGCTATTGTCCAAGTATATGGCTCATATGACAGATGAAAATGTTTGTATTGTATTATTGTTGTTGTTGTGCTGTTGTGTATTGTTACTCTGTTTTCACAAAGTTTAAGTATCCATGTGATTGGGGCAATTGTCCTATTCTAAATTGACTTTTAAATTCATTGAATGAATATGCGCGATGTGTGTGTGCAGAGAATATCCTATTATGTGTGTGTGCGTTTTGCATATATTTTCCACTAAAGGCTAATATAACAAATGAAATACTGTTGATTGCAAGCTGAAAGTGTTTTTGACAGTAAGTTTTAAATTGCATTTTGTTTGTGTTTTTTGTGTATTCTTTTTTAGGTGTCATGGGTGCGACATCGTGATATTCATTTATTGACAGTCGGCCGTTATACCTATACCTCAGATCAGAGATTTGAAGCAATGCATTCACCGCATGCAGAAGATTGGACACTGCGTATACGTTACGCCCAGCGCAAGGATTCCGGTATATATGAGTGCCAGATATCAACAACGCCGCCAATTGGGCATTCAGTATATCTTAATATTGTTGGTAAGTAGAAATTTACATATTGCATATTTGATTTTTATAATATAATATACCAGTTAATTTTTTAAACATCTATGATTTTTTAAAATACAAACTCTTTGATCATCCTAAAAAAAGGGTTAACTTCATAATCACTTCATCAGTCACAGAACTGTTTAATATGAAACCCTATATTATGAAAACCTTTCATTTCATATAAATGGGAATCCGATTTGGTCCGATACTGATATCTCCCTCACAAATGCTCACCATTAAGAAAATACAAACATTTCAAAAATAAGTCTACGATTTTTATACCAAACATTTTTAAAATTTATAAATCAATAGCTATTGAAATATCCGTTTTTAAATATTTGATTTGAACTCAAATTAAGTTCGATGATGAAGAAACCCGGTCCACTCCTTCTGGTACCTCCCCCAGAAAATGTTCAATATTGTACTGAAAATACATTTTATTGTATTTATCTTAAATAGATCAAGCTTGAATATGGGACCCGTTGATCCATCCCTTCAGGTACCTACCCATAAAATGTCAACATTTTGTAAATCCAATATAAATATAATGCAATGTCTGATTTGATCCAAATATTTCAAATCGTAATATTTTTCCTAGCCTACATTATATTCTAAGATAGGTCTTCTAGGATACAAGATCAACATCATTTGAATCCTCTCCAAAGATGGCGAATAATAAAACCTGTGTTTTATTACGTAGAACTTCAAGAACCATAGGCTAAGGGTATATATATATATATATATATATATATATATGATATATATATATATAACACCGATTGACACATTTTTAATTTTTTTATCCTGTACCATAGTATTTGATTTTCCGTTTGCAACTCATAAAAATAATCACTATAGCCTCTAAATTGATATAGGTCGCCAAAATTTAGCATATATCTGTCTTTTGTCTACAGGCAGGTCAAGTTCGAAGATGGGCTATATAGGTCCACGTTTAGGCATACCTCCCATATACGCGTAAAAAAATTTTAAATATCAGTCCATTTTTTCTGGTAGCCCCATTACTTTGGGGGGTTTTGAGCGTATTTCTCGACCCAATTCCCTGCAATTTAGAACTTTGATTTTTTTTTTTTTTTTTTGTTTTGGTAGCAAATCTCTTCACTAAAATTATAAATATAGGTAAATTTTTCTGCGTCTTTTGAAGCGACCAGAAAACCCGACAAAAATTTAGTATTTGGTCCATTTCATCTCCTAAATATTAACCGATCTTAACCAAAAACAATTGGGGTCTTCATTGGGCCAAACCCTCCCTACTTGTAAAATTTCGTGAAGATTGGTCCATAATTGTGCCCTATATCATGTTTACAAATTACAATGGACAGATGGACGGACGGACACACATGTCTAGATCGACTCAGCTAGTCGAGATATGTCGATTGGTATACTTAAAGGTGGGTCTAGGACCAATATTTCGCTGCGTTACAAACTCTTGGGGCTGCACAAAGCTATAATACCCTGACAACATAGTTATGTAAGGTATCAAAATGGTTTAATATATCACTTGGTGCGAATGTCGGTATAGGTATACTTTTTGGTATGTTCCCTATATTTTCACTTCAAGTAACTATCAGAATTTTGGGCAGAATTTTGGATATCCTCCACAATGGGTGTGGAGGATATCCAAAATTCTGCCCGGCCGAACTTAAGCCTTTTTCACTTGTTCAAATTTTATATGAAGCGACAGGGGTATACGAGTTGATTCCAAATTATCATATATTAATATGTGTCAAGTTTTTTAAACCAGTTAAGATTTAGATATAGCTCCCATTGCGACGAAATTTACCAAAAAAAAAAAAACCAAATGGAGCCTAATATTAGACGTATATTGAGTTTTGTTGAAATCGGTTCAGCCGCAAATTAGCCTCAAAGGACTTTTATCCTCATCCACATGTCAAATTACAAACACTTCAATGGAAAAATCCGACTAAAACCTTAAAAATAGTGAAATGTGTCAAGACGATAGGCGATATGTCCAAACACCAAACATTATGCTGGAAATTTGTATGGCGACTATGTCAACGAATTTATATATGTCGAAAAATGTGGACGATAAAATCCATTTTAAATATCAATTTTTGTGCAAAATTGAAAAGCTCTATATTAAATATTGCGCTGGCCCATAAAATATCAGGCGAAATATTGTAGAAATCTTTTCGAAAGGGCCCTGGGCCCCCTGGAGCTGCATCACTTTTCACCTCACCTCTACCAAAAATTGATTATGATTGGTCCTCTTTTTTAATCCTAATCGTCCCATTTTCGTTTACCCATTCTTTGTTTATAAAGAAGATCCTTATGATATACAAAAAAATCACAATTTATAATTTTAGCATTAATTATACATAGAAAACTTATAATTTTCACACAAACGTCAATCAATTTGACCCTGAAAATATTGTACAATTGTGGTTGAAACATTAATGCTTATTTCTTACCCATATCCCTTTCACAGAATACAATTTCGTGGTCATCTGATCATAATTTATATGTTTCCTGTAGTTGCTTTTTTCTGATATGTCCATTGTCTGTGACGATGTCCAGTTTGTTTTTAAGAATTTTTTCTAAAGTTATGTCAATGCAATCATATGCTGGCTAAATATAAGGTTTATTTTGCTAGTAAGCTACTAAGGAAATACCTTATGGTCTCAATTTTAAACCAAACAAAAAAAACATAACTCCCCTTTTGTGGGTATAAATTATGTTGGAAATATAAAGAATCAGAACAAAAAACAACTCCCCAACCCAGACACACACAACATTGACTTTTGTAAAACATGGTAAAATACCATCAACTCAATGTTGTTGTGATTTATTAACCATGAAAAATTGTTTACGTGCCCGACCCTCAAAACAACAACGAAACAAAAATCTCAAATAGAGTGAAAAACTCAACGAAGAAGAACAAAAAGACGCCAGTCCAATTCAAACACTGCAATGTCATATCAAAGTTGAAGAAAGAAATTCTAAACGAGAACAAAAAAAAAACAGAAGAAGAAGAAAAGCGAAACAACAACAGCAATCCTCGATTACAACGTAGAAACGGCCAAACCGACATTTACGCAAAACCATAAACTGCAAATGATGCTCTGGAGAATTATCAAATTCTGCAAGTGTTCAGCGTTATGGCAGTGAAAACAGGATTTTACTTGGGCGGATAGATGTATAAAAAAAACGAGCAAAAAATCCTCAAAAAAGCAGCAACATGCCAAGAACTATGTAAAGCAAAACAAGATATGAAATACAAACCGGGAAAGAAAAACTGAAAAAAAATCCAACCATAAAACACTAAAGACTGACACATGAGCTACAGACATAAAATCCAAAATGACGTGGAACAAAAAAAAACGACCTATGAATGTCAGTCAGTTAGCTTCAGGTCTCCATTTTTTCGATGATGTTCGGATGTCTTCTCTTCAAGTGTAAACTGTTTGAGATTCCGGAAGGATTTTTCTGCTCTTCTCGGTGTAGCACAGCTGGTCATCACATCGTTGATGACCATCACAAGCTTTCATTATTACACCCATAGCATATAAACACGTGATGAGAATGATGGTAATTGCCGATGGAGAAGAAGACCTGCACACTTTAACGTTTTCATACATCAAAATTATTACTGTGATTATACTTTTTGCACCAAATTATTCGCCAAAACCTGAGCATTTTTCATTATGCAATAATGTTATTACATGTTATTTTATGAGGAGTTATCATCACAAAGGCCTGGGTTTTGTAATAAAAATGCCTTTTTAGTTTAGAATTTTCTTTAATTTTTCACACACACTAAGAATGTAGAATCTTTCTTTTATTCGAAATGACAATTTTGTATAATATATACTGTTTAAATTTGTATTAAAAAATTTTAAATATTTTGAAATTAAAAGAATAATGTAACAAAAAATACGTTTCGCATTGCTTCCCCTTCAGCTTACAATTAAATTCAACATGTAAATGTTTACTTATTAAAAAACCGCACCGGAACTTTAAACCATATACACGTGCATATCGCATATATTTCCTCTGACGCACGCACACACCCATCCACTCTCACATCAATTCGATTTGTTTAATGGAAAGAAAGTGAAAACTCAATTTAAGACAAGTAGGATAATATTTGAACACAGGTGGCAAAACCAATTTAATTTTGAATTCTCATTTTAAAAGTGTAGCACATACCAACGCCAACGTTGGCTAACGTGCCATGCCTTTCGTTTGTGTCAAAACAAGCTAATTTCGTTTTCGTACAAATTTCATTATTTTTTTACAAACAATTTACGTGTGAGATTTATTACAAATTTAGTTAAAACGACAAAGAAACTCAGGGGAACCTTGTACCTAATAAGCACCAAAGTTAATACATTTAACTTTAATTCCATTTTTCGAGATGAACAAAATAATTTATTTTTACCAATATATAACAAATTTAATTTTAAGACAAAATCAAACTATTTGATATAATAATATTTTTCTTAAAAATGCAATGGCGAACCAAGACACTCAGACTTTTAGCAAATATTTAGCAAATGGGAATCGAAATGTTGACTTAGCAAATGGGAATCTGAATCAACATTTACGAAATTCAGGGCTACTGCATATAGTTCACATAAAGACGATTTTTTAAACCTTTCACTCTTCAAAACAACTAAAATCGATAGGGACCTTTATATTGGGGCTATTCAGTAGTAAATTGCTGCCATACACTCAGGTTGCATAATTTTGCTAAGACGTCGAACATACTGAAAAAGACGCGTGACAAAAAACATGTTTTTCTAATGTTCTGTGAATTTTTTTTACACAACTGAATGTCTAATTAATCCAATTCGTAATGCTTAAAAACGAAAATCACCTTTATATGGAGACTATACCAAAAGATCAACCGATGTTTATAATTTGTTAGAGATTTGGAGCAAAATATGACTAAAATCCTTCAAAAGCGAAAGTTGGGATATGCAAGCTATACCAAAACATGAACCGATATTAATAACAACCAAACAATTCAAACTAGAAACTGAATACTGAAGATTGGTATCTACCGTTTTATGCTGGGTGGCTAACCTGAAAATTAGTTCAAAGCAGATAATTTTTATACCCTCCACCATAGTATGGAGGGTATATTAATTTTGTCATTCCGTTTGTAACTCATCGAAATATTCATTTCTAAGACGTCCGTCTGTTGTAATCACGCTATCTTCTGAAGGAATTGAGATAGGGTGCTCAAATTTTACATAGGGTTGTCTTTTGTCTGCGGGCAGGTCAAGTTCGAAGATGGGATATATCGGTCCACGTTTAGGCATAGCTCCCATATAAGGGTACTCGCCAAATTTCGGTATTTTGGGGTTCTTGAGCGCGTTTTTCAGCCGAATTCGCTGAAATTTGGTACGTTTGGTTCCTATTGGATACTAAAACTGTCCAAAAAAAATTATTAATATAGGTCCACTTTTTCTGGTACTCCCCATATAACGGCACCTCCTAATTTTCAGTACTTTGGGGGTTTTGATCGTATTTTTCCGCCGAATTAGCTGTAATTTAGTATTCTGAGTTCCTAATAAGTAACAAATCTTTCCACAAAAAAATTATGAATATAGGTCCATTTTTTCGGATAGCCTCCATATAAGGGTACCCCCAATTTTCGGTATTTTGGGGTTCTTGAGCGCGTTTTTTAACCGAATTTGCTGCAATTTGGTATTTTGTAGTCGTATATGGTATCAAATCTTCCTACCAAAAATTATTAATATTCGCCCTCTTTTTGGGGTAGTCCCCATATAACCCCCTTTTTTATATGAAAATAGTTATATGACTTATTCCTCGTTTTGAGTTTGGTTATAAGACTCTGTTGTAATCATTTCTCATGCGGAGGATAGCGAAATAAAAAATTATAACTTAACTATAGCCAGATTTACACCTAGCCCCTGTGTGGAGGTCCCAGAAGGAGTGGACCGATATACCCCACCTTTGAATTTGAACTAAGTTTGGAAGAAATAATAAGATGGGCAAAGTTTGCATGAAATCTTAATTTTCTGAAACGGATTTGGTCCAAAGAAACATGGGGTCTAGAACCAATATTTCGATAAGGCACATTTTCACCGTGTTAAATTGTATACACCCTCATTAGCCATAAGGCTGAGGGTATAATTATCCATTAAAAATTTCTGAAATTTGTATTATGGTTTACATAAACCCTTTTTAGAAATGTCTGTATAGCTCCACTTTATGGTATGTTCCCTATATTTTCATTTCTAGTACCTGTCAGTATATCTACGGTGGAGGGTATCCAATGTTCGGCCCGGCCAAACTTAACGCTTTTTTACTTGTTATTATTAGAATTAAAATCCACTAATATATGCATATATTCCCTTCGTCTTGACACAAATGAACAAAATAAGTCCCTTTAAAATGATATCTATCCCATCATGTGTTATCTATCCCATCGTGTATTTAGTCAGTGGCCATATAGTTAACCTCTATATGGCTACATATTTAAAAAAATAAATTTTATTATATATTTTATAAAAACACACCTTCAAATTTAATAACACCATGCTATTTCCTCAGGCCTCCTTTCCCATTTCTTATATTATTTTTATCACACCCACAAAACGTCCACTCACCGCATCACTGTACCTTGGAATATCTAAACGAATCTTTATTTAACTGCTGTCACATATAAATTTGTCACTTGTGACACTGGTGGTATTTCATTTCTTGATTGCCTGTGTGCGAATGTTCGTCGTGTCAGAGTGGTTCTTCATTTGTACTGACATTTCATTTCATGGTATATCGCGATGTTTGTCTAAATATGAAAACTATATGCTATAACATGGTTTCCCAGCACACACTCACACACTTACTCACACATATGTTGTACACGATACTCATATATACATTCACATATATATCGTATATTTATTTATATATATATTGGTATAAACGAAATGAAAACATCGCCCCCGCCTCCCTTCGGAACATTGATAAAGATACGAGTGTATAGTTTTTCACTCACTAACTAAAGTGAGTATTTATGTTCGATGACATGAATAGTTTTATTTAGATGACAACATAAACATTTATATCTACGACGAAATACGAGCGATGCATCCATGTCTTCTATCGGGCATCGTATGAAAAGAAGCGACAAGAAATGTATTTCAATGCTCTGTGTAACTGTAGCTGGTCTAAGTGACACTATCCTTGAAAGTAAACTACTACTCCATATACGGACCCTTATTGAAATATATATAAGCTATGTGTGTGTGAAGACAAAAATGTGTAAACGATATGTTGCTGTTTATCATTTGTGGTTCGTACGGAAATTGACTTGGTTATTTACTTTAGCTGTTGTGCATTTGAAAGGAAGGATCAAATGTTGTGGAAATAATACAAAAATTAATGCATTTATATTCAAGTAATAGTGGAGACATGGTATTTTTCTATTCTACAATTGGAAGAATAATATAAATGCTATACATTTAATAGCATAGAATTATTTTATACGAATGAATATATTTGAGTGTATATGCGAGTATAAAATGTATGTTTATTAATTGAAACTTCACTGACAAGTAATTTTAAGTTTTTACAAAGACGAAATAACCTTATCCGTTGCAATCAGGATACATTCCCAAGGAATCATTCAAATTCAACAGCCAACATTGGGCATAGTCCCCAAATAACGGTATCCCAAGATTTGTGATATTTTTAGGAATTGGGTTTAATTTGATATTTTGGTGAGGCATCTTTTTACTAAGAAGTATCACTTCTAGGTTTAGCCACCATAGAATAGAATCCCCCCTGATTTTCAGTGGTATAAATCCTGTGATACGGGAAAAATGTACCTCATAGAAATATTGATTTTAGACCCTATGTTTCTTTGGACCAAATCCGTTTCAGACAATTTGGAATCGATTTACGAATGTCAGGCAGGCAGACAGACGGACAAAATTTGCACATCATAATATTTCTTTCAATCTGAAATCAAGTTCGAAGATGGGTAAAATCGGTCCACTCCTTCTGCTGCCCCCCGGGGGGGGGGGCAGTTTTGAACACTTTGACTTCGTCCATTAAAACAGTAATAAAATATATTTATCAAGCTTATAGTATGTCATATGTATATTCATTTTAAAGGTTACATATGTACCTATTAGTTAAAATTTATACGAAACCAAAAATTATAAAATAAAAAAAATTATAAGGCTTGAAAGCAAAAAGTGTTCAAAGGTGCCCCCCTCTCCCCTATATTTTTCATAAATCTATAATTTTATCTCCCAAAAAACAAAAAAAAAAAATACATTAATTTTTATCTTACATATACGCATATCTCCCATGTCTGCCTCAACATTATCTGTTAAAGAGTAAATAAGCAGAAACAAAAAAAAATCAATTAAGGATATCCTTGATTGTCAGTCAGTTAAGGGCGAAAACACCAAAAATCCATTAAATAATAAAATAATTCTTAATGTCCATCAGTGCGTATCGTTAACGTGGGCGTGTGTCAAACGGACATTTTCCTATCCTAGTAAACAAATAAGCAGATTGGTGGACAGTAGATAAACGTATGTACCTTTGTAGGGATACATATGTATATTACTGACAGATGTTGATATGTGAAAACATTATATTTAGAAACGTAATAACTATTAATAGAAATTTTGGAATTTTATTATATTTATTTATCGTTGCCAAAGTGAAAAGTGTAAAAAAAGAGGATCGAAGTCGAATATATTAGGTTGGGGAAAAGACATCCGTGAACAACGAGAAAATTCGGTACATTTTACAGTTTTCTTTGACAAATACGAAAGTGCAATCCAAGCGGCTAAAATTGTGAATTGTGTTTATACTTCCGATACTGTAGCAGCCAATTATGTTATATTTTGGTTTCGTAGATACCTTCAGGAATTTTTGATGTTAAAGATGCACCTCGCACCTCGTCGTCGATAAAATCGGAGAAATCATCGAAGTTGACTGTCATGTTACCAGCCGTAACATCGCCCAGTAACTAAAAATAATAATATATAAAAAAACAGTGAGCGGAGCAGTACAGTCGGACGGGGCCGACCATATTATACCCTATACAACTTCCACGAAAATCTAACTTTCTGTGGTTCTATATTCTGAGTTTTGCACCCTCTTGACCGCCTAGAGATCAACAAATATTACAAATATATTTGTAATAATCACTTGTCAAGATTTCCTTCACCATCCGTTGTGTTGTGAGGTTCGGTTTTCAATTTTGGCCTATAGACTCGAAAAAAACACCAAAAAAATAAGTTTTCGGTCCACTTCATCCCAAAATTATTATCAGATCATCACCGAAAATTATAGGCGTTGTCGGTGACCATAATTTCAACCTCATGAAAAATTTCAAAGCGACCAGCGCTATATTTCCGCCCTCTAGTGTGGTAATGGGTTACTAAAAAATATGTGAATACGTAAACATCTGTCAATATTTATGTATAAGTCCCGCATCCGAGTACATACGACAATATAATTGGTATCAATTTAAAGGTCAACCACTCCTCTAGAACATACTATCAACTTCTCGGGTCTAGGACCTTCAAGTGCAAATATATACCCCATAGAATACAAATTTTGTAATTTTTCACACAAAAGTCAGGGGATATTTGACCCGCTAAATATTTACCGATCTTTATCAAAACAGGCATATTTATTCTTTGGCACAATCCCCTTCTCCGTGCAAAAATTCACGGTGTTTAGGTCATAATTGCGGCCTCTGGAGCGACCAGAAAAACCGACAAAAATTAAGTTTTTGGTCCATTTCATCCCCTAAATATTAACCGATCTTTTCCAAAAACATTGGCCCGAACCCATCCTACATGCAAACTTTCGTGAAATTAGTCCATAACTGCGGCCTGTATCTTGTTTACAAATTATAATGGACAGACGGACGGACGCACATGTCTAGATCGACTCAGCTAGTCGAGATATGACGAAGGTGGGTCTAGGACCAATATTTCGCCTCGTTACAAACTTTTGGGACTGCACGAAGCTATAACACCCTGACAACATAGTTGTGTAGGGTATAATAATGGAAAGGAAATTTATAATGTAACTTAAAACAATAATATTTATATCTAAACCAAGCTTTACCACCGTATGTATCTATTGATTTTCTATATATACAATATCTTGTAAATATAGATTTTATTCAACATTAATAGTTATAAAAGTTTTACAGGGCTGAGATATCTTATATTTCAATTTGTTCTAATAAAATTCCAATAATATAAAGTTTACATTGAAAATTATTTTTAATAGTAACACGTTCCATAAAATAATTCATATAAGAATTGCTCTCCCTCCACACCTATTTACCTTATACAGCCTCAATTGAATAAAAGGAAGACAAAACGTTATAAAATTTTATGGCCCATATGTTTAAGCCTTTTTGATAGCGATAAACTGATACATGATTTTTTTATTGCCTTCGATTCTAATCATAACTTTTAACATGCTATCTGTCCCCCTTCTTTTCAAATGAAACTTTTATATGTACTCAAGAAGACATTTGTGTCTCCAGTAGTAATTGGAAATTCTTGGAAAAGATTGAATAAACTTTTGCCCTCTTGCATCGTATATTGCAAATAAAGAAGAAAAAACTACAAATTCCTCTATGACCATAAAGGTCAATTGGTAGTTTAAATACAAAGAGAATTCTGTGAAATAAAATACATATCGTGATTGAAAGTAATCGTAGAGGATGTTAAAAAAGTGAAAGTTTATAGTTTGTAAAAGCTATTCAACTTTGACTCTTTTGCATAAAATTACAGTTTTAATAGCTTTAAGTGTATTTATGTGTTGTATGGGATTGTATATAACAAAAATTAAGTGAAATTAGTTATTCATATAAATGTTTGACAATAAATAAAATTATTTTAAATAATTGATTATTGAACGACGGTAAACGGTACAGTACTGGATAGTGAGCGTTATTCTAATGGATTTAGAGTGGGTCAACTAATGTTCTAGCCATTTAAGTTGAGAACTGAACAAAGTACTGTTTTGATTTAAAAAAAAAAAAATTATATACCCTTAAATTGTTGAAACAACGCAAATACAAATCTATGCTGGAAAATAAAACAAAAATAAACATACTTAGCCCCTGACCATTGTCCCTGAATAAATAGGAACACACAATAAACATTTGAAAACATATCCCGCAGATCTATCAACATTTTTTAAAACAAAACAAAAGAATTATACCATTGGGAGGCATTTATCAAATTTCGAAGCGAATCGAAATGGGAAAGGTGACCGAACACACAATAGAGTCCATTGTGGTAATTTAGTCATCGTTTCGATTCCTCATGACATTTGCTCTTATACATTATTGTTTATGCTGTTAGCATGATTTGTTATTAATTTATCAAATTGATGTAGAAAAGAAAAAAATAAAAATAAAGCAAAACAGGATCTTTGGGGATTATCATTGACATGCGGAAGAGCAAACAACTAATACAACCAACGAGCATGGTAGTGTGATGTCCCACTGAGATGTTTTGTTTTTTTTTTTCGAATCAAAATTTTTTTAAATTAATCGTGTGAAATCAAACACACCATGCGTGTGTATTTGTGTAATGCTTTCTTAATGGAATTCGATTTTTTTGGTATTTAAAATTTATAAAATGGTATGGGAGTATTGTTGACATTGAGTTATTTGAGGAGGTCCTTATTTGGATTCATTTTTGATGTAGAAGAAATTCATCAGGGAGTATAAAATAAAAATATTTTGTAATCCATTGTAATTCATTTGCAATGTTTTAAATGACTGTATTTTTATTAAGGAAATACTTATTTGATTTATACTAAGAAATAAATCGGGGACGTCAAGGAAAATTAAAAAAGGAAAACCTATATTGCCCAAATTTCCCAGGAATAGAAGGAATATATATTTGGCAATATTATTCTTCATATATTTGGGGTAGATTCCAATTAATTTGGAAAAGTTCGAAATTTGATTAAAATAGAAAATGTTCTGTATATACCCAAAATAGATATATATATATTTGTTACTAATAGAATAATGTTGCCTTTGACGAAATACCACTAGATGCAGTCCTATTGAAGATTTTGACACATTTCTGCAACTGGTTTAATTAGCACTTACTAAAGTAAACTACGAATTGTTTGCTAATATTGTTAATTTTCTATTGCAAAATTTCTAAAAAAGTATTGATTTTAAATATATACTTTTTTTGACACTCATAGTAAAATTTAACGTAAAATATGCCGCTTAATGGCTATTATGCACGAAAAATGAAGTTTCATATTAACTTCATACAATTACAGGAATTTTTCTAAAAAAATATTTGTAATAGTTTTTAATTTTTGTCCTAAATTGATGTCTATATATTCGGTATATATATTACATATATTGATTTTTCTTGTTCAGTGACTTATACTAAAATTATAGCATATGATTGAGATACTGTTGTAAATTCGAACTTATAAGTACTAAAGGGTACAAAATATGGTACAATTTGGATCTATGTGAACGGATAGGGCTGGAATCCTGAAATTTATGATTAAAATTACTGTTGCAGTGTGGAATTGAGGAAGTTTTAGGAACTCGTGCTTACATCTACGAAAACTAAATAAATGGTACTAAATTTGGTACAATTTGGATGTTGGTGAACGAATAGAGCTGGAATCTTTAAATGTGGACTTAAGGTTATTATTGGAGTGCATGACTGAAGTAGTTTTGGAAACTCGTACTTATGGGTACGAACAGCACAACATTTGGCCCAATTTGATGAACGGGTAGAACTCGAATCCTGAAAGTTGCAACTTAGGTTGTCGTGGGAGTGTAGGAAAGGTGAACAGGCACAGCTGGAATTCTTAAATTTGGACTTACGATTAATATTTGAAAGTAGGTTTGGAATATTGAGATAGGTTTGGAATATGGGTACAAAATGTACAGAATGGTATCAAATTTGATATAATTTTGGTACGAAAAGTACTAAATGATACTAAATTGTGAACAATTTGGATTTGGTTGAATCCTGAGATTGGGAGTTTAGGTTATTGATGTAGTGTAGTATTGATCTATGGAAAGAACTTTGGAAACTCGAATTTATGTGTACAAATAGTAAATAGAATAGAAAATTCCCTAAATTTGGAACTATTTAGGAAAATAGTGTTTATGTGTATGAAGGTAATACATATGATATTAGATGTTGGAATAAAGGTGGAATTCAGAACTATAGTACAATAAATTATACCGTATTCAAGATTTTCATATGAAATATTATTTTTTGTATTCCATTTGGATGTGCGTTTAAGTTTTCTATAAATTAAAAAAAAATAATAATTACATAAATTGTATTTTTAAATTGTTATTTTTAATTTTTTATTTTTAATTTAATTTCTTAGTCATTATGATTTAGATTTATTTTATTTATTTATTTTTGTAATTTTATAAAAACAAAATAACTGTGTATATTCTAATAATAATTTTTTATTTGTAATTATTTCTTTTGTAATAGTTTTCTAAAGTAATACATGTTTTCCATTGATATATTTTATGTTTAAATTTATTTTTTATGTATATATATATATATATATATATATTTTTTTTTTTTTTTTTTATAAATAAATATTTTTTTATAATACTCTAATAACTGAAAGTAAATGCAACGATGAAATAATAAAATGTTTTTATTTTTCTAAATGAAACTATGAAAATATAAAAAATGTTTTTTTATTTTATTTTTGTGGTTGATTGCAGGAAGGTAAGTATGAAGCTATAACTTAAATTCACTCCGCCCAGAAGAGAGCTTTCCTATAGGGTATTGTCTGATCATGAGCAGTGTTTTATAGAACCCGACAAGACATCTACATCAGCACTATATATTTTGAGGGACAGCAAAATATTTTTACTTTACAATTATTTTCTACATTCTGTATTTTTTTAACAGGTTACTATAATTATTGGTCATTGTTAAAGAATGGGCAAATTTTATTTTGAATAAAATTTTAAAGGCTATTACTTACAAACATATCTTTCAACATAACTGTTTACCTATACATTTTGTTTATTTATACTATATATTATATATATATACACTACCTCATCGAAATATTGATTTTAGCTATGTTTCTTACAAATATATCTTTCAAATGTCATAACTGTTTGCGACTCTCGATTAACCATTACATTGTACATACTACAATTTTCTTCCTTACTATATATTATATATATACACTCCTTGTGGTGCATCCCAATACAAAGTAATACTACATTACTTTAAACCCAATTTTGAAACTCCAATTTCATATTAATATTGAACTAATTTTGAAACTTCATTTATTTCACAAGAAATTATACGATTATACTTTCCACATGACACCACTGTATCCTCCTACATAATTTTTCAAATTAAATATTTCACATTTTTAAAATTTTGAATAAATCACGAAATTGTCAGACTTCCTACCTTTCATATGACATCAATTTTATTACAATACCTCCAATAGTTCCATAGT